>NC_063063.1:24890712-25181095 GCF_018812025.1 Megalobrama amblycephala
AGGGATAAGTTATGGGTAGGGTTAGATTTATGGGGTAGGGATAGCGTTAGGACAGAAATATTGTTCCAGGATCAACAAAAGATGCTGATCCAGCCAGGAAAACATCTTACTTGGCAAAATCACAGCGAACTGTGGGGTAACGCATTACAAGTAATGCGAGTTACATAATCAGATTACTTTTTTCAAGTAACTAGTAAAGTAACGCAATTAGTTACTTTTTTAGGGAGTAATACAATATTGTAACGCATTACTTTTAAAAGTAACTGGTGACGTATATCTGAGTGAAACTGCTTTTCGAACAAGAAAAAATGTAGGACAGGAGCTGATTTTGTCCATTTTGAACTGATTGGATTCTTGTTCTTTACTATTGCTCATATGAGTGACAGGTTATGTGAAGAGATATCGCTGCAAGAGGGAGAGGAAGTTATTTTGATTAAAGATTAAAAATGCTTATGAATTTTAAAAAAAATAATGAAGTGCATCATGGAAAAAACATTCGCAATAAATACTATATTCCATTAAAAAAAGATTTTATGAGATGTACTGTATAGAATTTCAAAAGATGTGTATATTCCACAATAACCTCTTAAGATTCACAAATTCTTAATCATAATTGTTTTTATTGATTGTCCCAAAAGAGAACAAGAGGAAGTGGTCAGTCTTTGCATTTGGCCTACAACAATCTCAGCTTCCATAGCACAATGTGTAGGAGTGTTTGACATGATCCTACACAGGCCTGTAAATCCTGTCATTGAATATTTTTTATCCCTGAGGGGTATTTACAGAAGAGTCATTAAAGGCTGCTGTGATGTAGAAAGAGGTTATGTCCACTTTGTCACTTTGCTTTTATCAACTCTTTTGTAGAGTGAAGAAGAAAAACTGCTCAACTCATAGTTAAAGCACTTAAAGTGAAGGGTTCTTTTGTTCCATCTAAACACATTAATTCATAACAGCACGTAATGTGATTGCTGTAAGCGGGGTTCACGGAGGCTAACATTATTAATGTGAATTTAATTACCTGTAATTTCTGAGGCATGCGGGGGAGAGAAACAAGATAAAAGGAAAAACACATGAATAAATGGAGAGAACTGAAGCAAATTAGTAATGAATGGATGGAGATAAAGGGGGGGTAAATACAGAGGGCCTTTTTGTGAGGAATTATGGATTATTAATGCTTTCTTTGTCTCGATAACAATAGAAAATGAGTTTCACAATGCGAATTGTGGTAACACTTTTCAATAAGGTCCCATTAGTTAATACATTAACTAACAACGAGCAATACATTTGTTAGTATTTATTAATATTTGTTAATGTTAGTTAATTAAGATACTGTTCATTGTTAGTTCATGTTAGCTCAGGTCCATTTAATAATATTAATGCAACTTTTGATTTTAATAATGTATAATTAAATGTTGAAATTAACATTAACCTATAATAATAATAAAGGTTACCTTTATTTCAATTGTCCACTTTAGACATTATAAGTGGCTTTGCAACTACATGCCAACTAACTCTCACTGGAGTAGACTGTTAGGTTAGGGTTAGTAGAAAAAAGTTTGCATGAACTTGCAAAGTTACTTATAGTCAGTAGAATGTCTGTGGGGAAGCATCAAAATAAAGTGTTAGCACATATTAAGTAGACAGTCTACTTATACTCTGACTGCTATGACATGTAGTTACAAAATTACTTACAGTTAGAACATCAAGGGTAGACTATCAAAATAGTGTTACCTTAATAAATGCTTTAGAAGTAGTTTTCGATGATAGTTTGTATTAACTAATGTTAACAAATGGAATCTTTTAAAGTAAAATGCATTTCTCTGTATTCATGACAGCATTTCATTTGCAACAATACTGCCCTCTAGTGACAATACCATTCAAGTTTAGTAAAATGCATGATTGATCTTTTTGGAGACATGTAGTATGTGTTGTGTTCATGCGTAACATTGTACTACTTCGAAACAGGAAGTCAGAACTGTTGAAATTATATCTTGAATGATGTAATAATGTAATGTGTGAGTAAATTGAGGAAACAAGATGGATGAAGTTTGTAACTTTTGTCTCGTCTGCTTTGTTGTTTAATAACTCCTGACAGATCCCACAGTATGACAACATAATTTTAAACCAAAATAATTTACTAAATTTAAAGGAAATTAAAAATGAAACCAATTTATTCATGATGCAGAAACACAATGCAGCTGAAATGCAGCAGAGCAGCAGATACAATGAGGTGCCAAGTGGGTCAGATACGGAGCCCCATTACAAGAGAGAGTGAGAGAAATCGAATTAGGCTTGCTGGGTCTCTGTATCACTGGTTTTGACAGTCTCATCACCAGTGATCAATATACCTGCAGGCTACCCAGACCGGCTTTCTTTTTACTGAGTGGTTTAAATGCTAGGGTATAAATTATTTGTATGGCTCTGTGATAATTGATGTTGTCAGTTGTCATTGCTCTAAACACGTTAATCTAAAAATGTAAAGATTAAAGGTGTGATTTCTGCTGCTAAATAATATATGTACTACATATGTACTACTACAGTGTACACATTTTTCAAAGTTGTAAAGTCTCTCAGAATTCCTTGTTTATTACAGTGTGTTACTTGCTGTTTTTTGGTCATTATTTGTGAAATGTAGCAATTTCTGAGTTAAAATCAGTGTGGACTTGATAATAATATGACCTATATACTGTCAGTGACTACTTCTTTTGCCTGAGGATGAAAGCTTACTGCTTTATTACACTGTCTATGAGTCACTGCATCACTCATAGTTACTGTTCTAACACTCTACAATAATATTGACCGTTCCTAGGACAGGTCAACAATGAAACAATACAAACATTAAGTAAGGCATAAGGTATAATCAGCTGGTCATTATCAGATGACTGTACATTATCCTGCATTATGTGGCTTTGGTGTACCAAATAAATGGACATGAAATATTAATTAGGGGCCAAGCACCAAAAGGTGCATAGGCACCTATTGTATCCATTGGCGTTCTCCTTCTTCTTCCACTCTGGAAGCCTTTTGTCGCCCATAGAACCACTCGTGGGAAAGTTATGAAATTTAGCACACAGATGGAGGACAGTCCAAACTGTCACTATAGAAAATTTTGAGTCTCTAACCCAATTGCTCTAGCGCCACCAACTGACCAAATTAGCACTCACATTCATGCTAATAACTTCTGAACTGCAAAGTCTAGAAACAAAATAGTTTTCATTCCTTGGCTCGAGACGATTTGATTGCACCCTATGACATCATTAAGATTATCACAAAAATTGAACCAGATCATCTTCAGACCATGCTTACAAAAAGATGTTTAATTCAAGTTGATTTCTCAAACCATTTTCGAAAAACATGCAAACGAATTTCACATAGAGCTTGCGAAAGTAAACATAAGGCTGTATCTCCGTAAGGCTTTATCGTATTCAGACCAAACTTGGTACATGTCCTCACAAGCATGACCTGAGGCTACATGCTGTGTTTCAGCTCATTAATTTTGGGGCATTGCGCCGATTTGAATGATATTCAATTTTCCCATACCCATATCGGCCATTTTTGGCGGCAGCCATTTTTAATTGTGTATTAAAATGCTGTACTTTATGAACGCATTAATGTATCATTACGAAACTCTGTAAGGGTCATCGGCACAATGCCCTGAAGGAGCCTGACAAGATTCGGACCAGTGCCACCTAGTGGTGAAAAAATTATTTACATGCTTATAACTTTGGATGTGGTTGACTTATTTTCTCAGGACAATTTCGTCATCTCCTTAGATTCCTGAATCCTTGCTGAGTCCAACGATATCATACATGCTAGGTATTGCAATGTTGTGATTTAGCATTTAAACAACATTCGCAAATATCTTCGAAATTGTAAGTCCGATTGAGACGAAACCACCGTAAAATCAGAAACATTGGTCGTTGACTACATGCTCATGGCCAAATGTCAAAATTTTGATAGTAAGTGGCAAAAAATGCTATCAAAATCAGGTGTGTGTAATATTTTTATGTGTTCATACATATAAATGTCTATAACTCCTAAACAAAACAAAGACTATAGAATAACACAAGACGTGTCACTCCTATTGTTTTGAATGGGAGAAAGTGCAACGTGCAATATGGCGGAATAAGTCCCGCCTTCTAAATAAGAGCCAGTCGCCGACTGGTAAAGTCATCGCGTCACTGCAGCAAGCCGTTAGAAGCACCGGTTTCTATAGAGGGTATGCATGTGACGTCACCGTCGACCGTCGACCGTTACGACTGCGGTCACGCCCACTGAGTGGCACAAAGACTGAGCGGCAGCATTGGTTTTCAGCGCGAATGCCGCGAAAAACACACAAACACATCCAAAACAGGAAAGAGCTTTGCGACTGACTGTACAAATAGTTCTGACAACAAAACCTGAGGTATATATTTAAAGACTGCTGAAAGCAACAGAAAAAAAAGCAAATGGATCACTGCAATTCACAGAAACAGCTGGACTCCAGCAGAGAAACATGGATTTGCAGTTATCATTTTGTCAAATTGTTGGATTTTGAGGTAAAATCATACCGTATATTTTGTATTGTTATATATTATGTTGACAACTCATCAATTAAATATTTTCCATTTTATATTATGCATAATTGTGTGTTTTTAACAACACTGACAAAAACTATACTATAAAACTATATATGTTTTAGGGCTGGATAATATGACGATATAACATTGATATAAGTGATTACGCGGATTTAAACCTACCTATGTTGTAGTTATATAAAATATTCACAGGCAGATTTGCTTTATGTATTTCTCCGGCGTCAAATCAGACACATATAAATGTCAGGAAACACGATTCCTGGCTGCATGTCAATATCCATGGATTAGGTTTATTTGACAAGTTGTAAGGAACACTTTCCAGTCCAACCTTTAGTGTAATCATTTGTTTTACCTGCGTTTTCACAGTTTCCAGTCACACAGCAGGTTCTTTTGCCACTCAGTCCAGCTGAGGAAGCGCGCTTTCGGCGGGAAAGTGACGTTGATGCATACCCTCTATAGCAGTGGTTCCCAACCTTTTTTTCAAGAGACCCCTATTTTAACACTGAAAAATCTTAACGACCCCCATGACCCGCCGCCATTCAAATGGGACCAGTATAGTCATCAGCTTAATGTGACTGTCCCTTGTTTAAGTCTTTTAATGAACAGCCAGAATACAAACAATTAACTGCAGACTTGCAACTACTGAGTTTTTCCAACAACAGATTCGCATCTCCTAGAACCCGTTGAGCAAATAACAGCACATTTTAATCTGTTAGCGTAAATATCAAATCTATCCATTTCACTTGGATTACCTTAAACGTGGTGCAAGGGTTCACAATGACCGACTTTTGTTTTCAACCTGTCGTCAGAACAAATTCAAATTTATTTGATTTATTTGAAAATATTATGAATTCTAGTTGCTGTGTTTCGGCATGTCTACAGGATGAAACATTCACCAATTAAAACACAACAATAACCACTGCACTAATAAATATTTACATATTGTAAGTTATGTTTTTTCATGCCTTTTCATGTTCCTGGTTGAATTAAAGCCCTTATTTAATTGTTTTAATGTGACTATTTAATGTGAAGTCTGGGCCTGCATATCCAGGGCTAGAGATATATATGGCATGATTTTCGTGACAGCCATACGAAAGTCATGGTGCACATCCAGCTTGTTGCGTGTTAATTTTGATGGTTACCAGAGAACTAAAGCAGTCTCGGACAGGTATGTTGTGGCGAATGGCAGGATGAGTCTGGTTGTAGCATGCGCGCAAGCTTGGGTGCGAAATTAATACCTGTTCATCCAGCCAGAACCGTTTGTATCCCGTGTTCATTGAAGAATTATCTGTAGAAGAGAATTAGACTTGATATCCAAGAGCTCGTCCTCCGCTTGTAAATACTCCACGTGATCCTCCTCCTGCGCAGTGAATGGATCCATTACCCATGCGCATTTAGCGACTATGTGTCATCAACATCCGAAAACCGTGACGTCATCTCTATTTCTGTAGCCGTTCCATGTGAAGTATGAACTCCTTGCTCAAGGATTCAGGCAAATTTCCCCCGGTCTGTTCTAAGAAGTGATGGAAAATGGTGTAGGTCTCGTAATAATCAGCTGTAGTAACGTCCTAAAGTCCACTTTATGCACAAATGCGTCAATAATTTCCTTGCATTCCAGCACATTTGCATCCGCTGCTCTGCATGCGCTTGTTTGTTTCATTATAGAGGCTGAAAATATCCGCCAAGTATGAACTGATGAGAAATTAATCTGTCATTTCGTCAAACAGCTTCTGATTAATTCATTTTCAACGGAACTCTTTTATTTTTTCCTAGTTCAATAAAACGAATCCAACACTTGGCCTCTTGATAGCCAGCGCAAATAAAAATAGGATGTCTGATGCAACCTCAGTATTTGCACACAAATCACGCACAAGATTCGAACTTGAAGTTTACCGGGCGGGCATTGAAACTTAACGATCTTTACAACTGTCTTCATAAGTTTCAAATAAGTTCATCAGACGTTGTTTGCTGGCCAAGGCTATGACGGTGTATCAATATCATGTATAACACAAGACAGTACAGGGTGCTTTTTCTTTCAAACGTGCATTGAAGCCCTTGTTTTGTCTTCCCATCATTGAAGCAGCTCGCATCAGTGCAGCATGCGACTAGAATGATTATCAGGGAATCTGATGGGTTATGTGAAGTACCTCAATCGCGTGGAAACATCATTCTCCTCGTGTATGTTGAATAGATCAGATATTTAGTACTTAATAAAATGTAATAAGCTTTAGTTCGGAGTCATCAACGTACTGCACATATGCAATGAGGACTGCTTCATCCGCACAAGTAGACGTTTCGAACAAGTTGGATGGAAAAATGGGTGCATCTTTAACTTTTCAATCGACGTGCTGTTACTCAACATCACGCTGAAACATTCTGTCGATTCTGTGCTTTATTGTATTATTAGACAGAGGTACAGTTTTAGTTTTGACAGCTAGCCTGTGCCCCGCACATTATAATGCCATTACGTACACATGCAGGGTTTGAGCAGAGTTTCCCCGATGGTGTGTGGCTTTTTGATTGGGCAATTAAGAGAGCGCACTCGAAGTGATGCAACCGTTGCCTGTCTAAATGAAGCTCTTGTAAAAACATCTATTATGTTCTGGGGTCTATTTGACATAACTAAGTTCTTTTTTCCTCAGGAATAAATTCTGTAGGTTTACCCACCGTCTGTGGGTGTTTGGTGCTCTGATGTCTCATTAGTTTGCAGGGCTTCATGCTTTCATTCGCTAGTCTCTCACCACAGATTACACACTCAATTCTCACCTTGTCCATCGCTTCAATGAAACCAAATTCAAGATAACTGTCTAAATAAGGCCTTGTTTTCGTTTTTAGCGCATTCATTTTTATCTTCTCCTCGCCGCTTTGCCATATTTTCTCTTTGCCTCGTTTTTTTTCGAAGTTACGTCTGTATCTGTCCCACTCTCGCGATATGACTTGCAAAATTCTCGGCGTTAAGCATTTTTTTTTTGTCATGTTTAATTTTTTTACATTTTTTTTTCAGAATTATTTTAATCAGAATTAATTTATCGTGCTCTTTAAAAAAAAAAAAAGATTGGCGACTGGCGACCCCTCGAAAATTATTAGCGACCCCTAGTGGGGGTCGCGACCCCAGGGTTGGGAACCACTGCTCTATAGAAACAGTCAGACGCGCGCCTCCGAAGAGATGCGCATTTAGGTCTGCGCATTAGCTTGATCCAGCCTGAAAAATACAGTTTTTTTTGTCATGATTCGAGCGTTTAGGAAACTAAATTTATGAGCCGGTTGTTGTTAGATTTCATTGGTGATTTCAAATATGAAATTTAATCGTAAGGTTGGCGAACAGTTTTGGAGAATTTGATGTTTCCCCATTCAAAGAGATTGCATGATGCCCAGGATGCCCGAGAGGCGTTTCAAAGATGGCCGCCGAGTGAAATGACTTGTCTTAAAGGGACTTTGAACAAAATGAGATATTTTCACCAAATTTGACACTTATATATGGGGGCACTCTGAGGACACACACAAAAAAAGCGGTGGGACTATAATTGAACAAAATGTGAAATTGGCTCTAATTGCAGTATCGTTGGTCTGATTGACTTCAAAATTGACATGTCTTTGTCTCCAAATGTCTTTATTTACTCATTTTTGCAATTGGTCTGCTGCTAGCTTCCTTGTTTGCTTCTGTTGTGCTTTGCCCCTTAATTGCTGCTTTCAGCTATATTTTAAAGTGAAAATTATTGCAATATGTCAGAAGAAATCCAGAATCCAGGACAGCTTGGTAGGAAATTGGTTGCTAGGTACAATGGTCAATTGTATAGTTTAGTCGTCATTATAGAAAAATATTTTACTGCAGGATGCCACGATTAGCCAATCAGATTAGAGATATGTAATGTTCTAAATTTATAGTTAAGAAATTAAGTTTTATTCAGCAAAGGTGCATTAAATTGTATAAATAATTTAATATAGAATAAGTCTAGAAAATATGAAATACATTTTATATTAAGAGCTGAAGAGGTATTTGAAATGAAGCACATGGATATAAATGCTCTCTGTATTAACATTGAATTGCAGCCTTTTTTTATCAGGTCTGTTAAACTTTGACAGTACATTGTCCTAGTTAAAATCAAATCAATTTTTTTTATTCACCCAACCGAATGCTGTATGATGTAGCCTTAAGAGGAATCCATTCATCACTATCAGTTTAGATCAGGGTCACAATCGGCCTGATAGTAGCTTTAGGGTTTCTCCTAAGTAAATGATTTACTCAAATTTTCCTCGGAAGTTCATCTCACACACGCACAGCACACATCCGTACACTTACACAAACACACACATATCTGTTCCCTCTGTTGCCTTGTCACACAGCCAAGGTTCAGACGCTCTCAGCACATTTCTCCCGCTCCTTTGACTGGCAGTAAACAAGTGACATAACCTCTAACTAGAGGACTAAGGGGTGGATGTCCTTACATACAGAGAGAGAAATAGACTCCAATCCTTCTTTTGATCCTAAGTGTGGACAGCATGTAATAGGACCAACATGTTCAGTCTGGCTGAGTGACTGGCTGAATGCTTAACAGAAAAATACAGTGTACAAGGGTGTCACATACTTCTGGGTGCCATGTTTAGACAGTCCTGTTACCTCTTCTCATACAAATCCTTAACCCTAAGAATTAAATTTACACATGTAACTTCTTTTTTATGCTACGGGCATGAATGATTTCTCAAATTGAGCAGTTTGTTGTGCTATTCAAGTTATGCAATTTTAAAGCAAAAACTCACCAAAAATGTTAAAAATCTGTCATTTACTCACTCTCAAACCTGTCTCTAACCTGTTTGAGTTCCTTTCATCTGCAGAATACAACATTCATTTTAATGAATATTTCAACAGTTTTCATCCATACAATATGGAAGCTTGTTTCAGCTGCAGAATAAAAAATAAAAAACGCAAACTGCGACTTTTTATATCAATTTTGTTTTATGCAAGTGTGAGTTATGAATCACAGTTTGGACTTTATAACTTGCTATTCTCAATTTATATCTCACAATTTAGAGAAAAAAAGTCAGAATTGCGTGTTTATATTCCGAGTATGTAACACAATTTACTCAATTGCAAGCTTATATCTCGCAATTCTGACTTCTTGCGATTCTGAGTGTATAACTCGCAATTCTGACCTTTTTTTGTAGAATTGCGGAAAAAACAAAAAAAATAAATTGCAAGATCAGTAGTGGCCTTTGCTATGTTTCACTTAAAATGGGCCTTGCATCAGAAGGGTTTGTAAGTTTGTACTTGAAAAAAACAGCCCTGCCATCACATAGCACACAGGGTCAGAAATTAATGGGGGCTTGGGGCAAAAATGCCACCAAAATTAATAAAAAAAAAAAACAAGATATGATGCAAAATTAAGTCTCTATATAAGTTCTTGTTTTTAATATTTATAAGCAATATCACATAAGCCAAAGTGCTGTTTTCCCGAATATCAGCACATTTGCAAATGTGATATTGATTTTATATAACAATTCAATAAACAATACGTTTATAGTATATTAGGTGACTTACATTTTAGACATAATATTGTCAATATTTTCCTCTTTTTTGCCAACAAAAATAGTTCCAAACAGTAGAGCCAATGTAGTTTCCGAGCATCACAGTTTCAGTTTTGTTACTGAATTAATCTGCGTTTTTGAACGAATGGCTCACTTAAGCCCTATTCGGACGGGACTAGTTTCACAGGGGGACGTTAGAGAAATTTCTGTTTCACAGACGTACTTTGAGATTTTAATCCTGTCCGAATCTGCCATGTCTGTCTTTTTCTCACACGACCTCTGTAAAAATTCCAGAGCAAATTACCTACTGTTTTTCGTCAAACTCGGCGGTCCTCAGAGAAATCTAATCCCGTCCGAATGTGAATGTCTGTGATTTCCGAAAATGTTTTTTCCAAAACGCTTTTTCTTGTGTGTTTTGGTCAACGTGATCTACCGTACAATCTCTTGCTATCGCGCCGGTATTCAAGTTTCTGCTTTTTGCGCACGATAATGGATGTAGATGTGTTTGGTACACTGCGAAGAAATAAAAAAAATAAATCAACAAGAAGAGCCAAATCACGTAAACTGTTAAGGCTACTGTAATATCAGTTTCAGGTAAGAGTACTTTCATTTCTGCACTTAATTACATAACGTGTAAATTATATAAGTTAAAACTTTTTATTCCAGTGGGTTTATTATAAGAACCCAGTTCTATTAAATCATGATGATAAATGTATGTTTAGTTCATATGACCATACGCAATCCATGCATTCTGAACACGTGATCTTCTGAAATGCCCACATGTAAAACACAGACACTCCTACCTCGGTAATAAACACGGAGATGTTAGTCCCGTCCGAATCCGTACATAAAATCACAGACGTAGGTTGATAAGAATTGTTACTCAAACGTCGTTTGGAAAACTAGTCCCGTCCGAATAGGGCTTTAGTCACTTCTGCTGTGTCCCTGAATGAATCAGGCATTTTGAATGAATCTTGTGACTGAATGATTCAATGACTAACTCGTTGAGACATTGATTTGCCACCACCTACTGGTGGTTTTCTGACTGTTTCTTTGAAATGGGTATCCGAATTGCAAAGGCCGCCTCTAACTTTCAGTTACAAGAAATAAAGTCAGAATTTTGAGATATAAACTAACTTTTTTCTCAGAATTGTGAGGTATAAACTTACAATTGTGAGAAAATGTCGCAATTAGCTTTTATATTTCTTATTCCGTGACAGAAACAAGCTTCCATAATACAACAAAAGTCTTTCATTGTAAGGACAAAAACAACAACAACAACAAAAATATATTTTTCAAAATATGGTCTTTTGTGTTTCACAGAAGAAAGAAATACATACAAAAATGATATGGGGATGGGTAAATGATGACAGAATTCTCATTTTGGGGCAAACTATCCCTTTAACTTATATTTTTATGTTCTATATTAGAATATATGGTTCCATGAAGAACCTTTAATAGCCATTTAAACTTTTCAATGAACAAAAGGTTCTTTATTCTTTTTTTCCCTCAGCTGGGATCGCGTAGAGCCCTTTGAAGCTGCATTGAAACTGTTATTTGGACCTTCAACCCGTTGTACCCTGGTGAAGTCCACTATATGGAGAAAAATCCTAGAATGTTTTCCTCGAAATTTCTTTTCGACTGAAGAAAGAAAGACATAAACATCTTGGATGACATAAGGGTGAGTAAATTATCAGGAAATTTTAATTCTGAAGTGTTTTTTTGTTTTTTTTTTGCAAAAAGAAATGCCACAACCTGTTTTCTATAGCCATGTAGCAAACAAATTTGTGTTTATACTGCATAGAAAGCCACGTTTTATTAAAATATATAAAGAGCCCATGCATTCATTTATGCATGCAGATTTGCATAAACAGACTTGAAACTATCAGTTACAATTACAGTTCAAGATTAGAATTCCACGCTTGCTGTGCCCGAACAGCTGAGGCCTCCTCTGGATGTATGTCATACAACATTGAAAAAGGGAAAAGTCAAAATCAAAGCCGTTGTCATGGCAACTGGCGTTCCTGCCCACCAAAACGAACTCCCCACCCCCCACAGGTTCCACTGATCGATAGGATACTGTGAGGGTGGAACTAACCCAAAACAACCAGTAACCTACATACTAGTTATGCACCATAGTCTATATGCCACATAAAGGGGGCCGACAGACTATCCATCATCTACTGAAGAGGAGGAGGAGGAGGAGGAAACAGAAGAAAGACAATTAAATCAAGGAAGAGTAGAGGGTTGAAAAGAGAAAGAAAACTGACGAAAATATAGAATAGAGACAGAAAAGAGAGTAGGAGATCAAATCCACAATCGGACAAGAAAAGATGGCTTATTTGTTGGGAAAAGGGTTGCTTGCCCATGTTTACCTGCTCTTCTTGCTGTTGGCCATCGGGTCGCATGTGCAACCTGTCCGTGGAGGTAAGGTGACTTGGACTTTCTCCCAGATGATAGATGCAATGTTTGGACATAATGTCAGAAATATTGGATTTGTGGATGGAGATATCCAGAACTCCGGGTTTCATCTGCTGGATGAAAAAAAAAAAATCTGCACTTTGCAAAGTTGCATGTTAAGAGACATTTTAACATATCAGTTGTGAAAAAGGTGATCTTCAATTTATCAAGATCATGCTTTTTTTTAATATGAAAGCATGTTCTAGCATGAAAAATAATGTCCAATTATTATCTATCAAATACAATGATGTACCTAATCACGTCTGGCTAGTAAAAGACCATTACAATGTTTTAATTTGATGAAAAACAATTAACCCATCATCAGCAATTAAGACTTTCCTTTGATTTCTGTTGTATTTCATTACGAACCTGTTGTATGATTCATAACGGCTTGTACTTTATGTGGAAACAAGTAATAGGAAACCAGGGCGCTATAAGTGGTTTGTTCACGCACACACAACACCAACACAAACAAATGCATGATGGTATTTCTGAGAACTCTGCAATGACACCCGGACCAGCATTCAAGGAAATGCACAACGGAAGTTGGATGATCATTTTGAGGGTGCAGAGCCATGAAAACACATTCTGTTTAAAAACACTTGTTCCCTTATGGAAAAACAAGACGGTTAAGACAGTTCTACTGTATGTGTAATATGAACAATGGAAAAGAGGAAACACTGCAAATTAACATCGAAACATGCAAGTTCAAATTCTTTGGTGAGAAATAATCTAATTTAAACCTGGAAGAAAGTTCTGAAAATCTAAAACATAAAAATTATGACATAAAATGAAGAAGAAATGTTTAAGATAATCATATCTATATTTATAAGATTATAATTCATAATAAAATATATAATAAATTATATTTAGTATGTGATTTTATCTTGTAAATGCTGTTCTTTTGTGTTCTCTATTCATAAAATATTTAAAAAAATTGTCATGTTTCCAAAAAAAAAAATATTATTATTATTATTATTATTATTATTAATATAACTATTATAAGTATTATTTAAGTATTATTATTATAATATCAATGCTGAAAACAGTTGTGAAGCTTAATATATATATATATATATATATATATATATATATATATATATATATATATATATATATATATATATATATATATATATATATATATATATATATATATATATAATTAAGCTTCACAACTGTTTTCAACATTGATATTATAATAATAAAATGCCTGTCTAGCAGCAAATCATCATATTAGAATGATTTCTGAAGGATCATGTGACACTAAAGACTGGAATAATGATGCTGAAAATTCAGCTTTGTCATCAAAGGAATTACATTTTATTTAATGGAGTTATTTTAAATTGTAATAATATTTAACAATATTATAATTTTACTGTATTTTTGATCAAATATATGCAGCCTTGGTGAGCATAAAAAACTTGCTGATCATTATCTTTTGTATATATATATGAATGGATTGAACTACAGTACAATCAATACAACAACTGCAAAACATAATGGATTGAATTACTTACTCGTTGCACTTTCTATTCAACAAATCAAACTAAACCTAGATTATTAGTCAGTTTGTAGCTACAGTTTGGGGTTTGGTCCTCATTGTAACGGTTATGTTTAGGGTAGGTTTACACGACAACGATGTGCTAAAAACGGAAAAACGCATTTCTTTTTTTTTGCGTACAGACGACAACGTTCCCCGTTCACACAGATCCGCGTAAACTATTAAAAACGCTGTATTATGCTGCCAGGCCAGTAGTTGATGATGTCACTTTGTAAAGAAAAACTACGCACCTATAGAATGAACACATTATGCACATGCACATTGTTAACTGAGTTACACCTGTTCCCTGTTCTGTTAATGATCTCCCTTCTGTATTTAAGCCCTTAGTTTGCCTGTGTTCTTTGTCTTGTGATGACGTTATGTTGTAAGTGTGTAATGCTTCTGTGTTTTTATTCGAGATCTCTTTCCCTTGGATTATCTACAAACGCACATACTGTGACACCCATCACCAGTCACTGGACATGAATAATTACACCTCTTTCCCTGTCGCTCTGCAGGTTTGAGGGCAGAGAGACTGGAAGAAGGCACCACAGAAGTCATCAGTCACTCGCAGGGGCTGGTGGCACGGCTGGAGGGCCTTCTAATGCTGGGGAATAACAGTGACATTTCCCTACGTGTGGAAACAGTGAATGCGGATGAGGTCAAGGTGATCCAAGCCCACACGCTGGTGCTTTCGCTGCAGAGCCGAGTGTTTGAAGAGATGCTGAGAAACCGCAATAGTAGCACGCTAGTGCTGCGAGAAATAGCAGAATGCACTGCTGTGTTTGATAAATTTATCAGGTGAGAAGCATTGAGTTGGGAAATGTTGACATCTATCTATCTATCTATCTATCTATCTGTGTCTGTCTGTCTGTCTATACATATATAAATAAATAAATATATATATATATGCCAAGCTTGAAAATGGATAAAAAATATTACACTTCACTGCGGTTGTCACTATTAATCAATCTTATATGGAAAAGAGCATTAAAATGGCTCTTTTTGTGTTAAAATAAAATAACAAAAGAAAACAAACTAAAAGAAAAAATAAAGCAACGAGCACATTTTATTATTATTATTATTATTATTATTATTTAGGTCAAACCAAGACAAGAACTGTAAAGCATCATAAGTATTTTCTTTAAAAGAAAAGCATGTGAGTTGGGTAGGACTGATGCACTTTATAAAACTGAGTTTATAGAACTGCAAAATTTACATTTAAGGAAAAAGTCTGCAGTGTTGTACCATCCCAAAACATGTCATGACAAGTAATGGGAACATTCCCATCCCACACATATCCAAGACTCTCTCTAATGGCCAATGGTGGAACTGCAACCTTCCTGCTGTCAGCTGCTTAGACCCAACAGGAGATAATATCAATGAAACACAACAGCAATATTTAAAAATGAACTCTCTGCACTTTTGTAAAGCACCTTTACAATGAGAACGGCCAAACAGGGCAAAGTTACAATGGTGAAGTGAAGCTAGCGTGAGAAGATGTTTTGGTTACAAGAGCACATGCCGCCTACTCATTTATTTTGAATGAGCTGAAGTTTTTTGTTTGGGGTATTATTTCCTTTATAGTGATCCAAAGGATAAGACAACAAAGATACAATCAGCAGCAAAAGAGGAAAACAAGGCAAATTTATGTTGGAGACGGAGTGACAGCATTAAACTACAATGGTAGAGAACAAAAAGTTCACTCAGCCAAGAGAAATGGATTATTATTAAACAGATTTATATTTTTATTGTAGAAAATGATATTATTTTATCAGTTAACAATCCAGTTTGGCTCACAGAACCAATAGACGCCTCAAATGACAAAATGTTGGCTCCCTTTCAGTTCATGACATTAAATATGAATTGAATTGGACACACCCCAAAGGAAGCTGTATTGGAATTCAAATAGGAATGACAGGAAGAGGAATTGCAAGTTCAGAGACAAAACATAAATACTTACATCATTAATTTTGAATAATCATGTAGTAGACTTTTTTTTTTTTTTTTTTAACAACCAATTAGAAACATTTCTCAAAACTACTTCCAAAACCATTAATACAACCACAGTGTTGTCAGCTAGCTTTATAAAAATAAATCTTTAATAAAGGTAATTTATTTATTAAATATGAATGTATTAAATATTCTGCTATGCATATCTCCTTTTGTTTTCTATGAAGGAAATAAAAGCTTTGTAAATTATGACATATATTCCTTAAACCTACAGCCTAAACAACTAATACAGCCAGAATGTTCACTACAATGTAAATAAATCGTTAATAAAGTTGATTTATTAAACAATAATTTACTAAATATTCTGCTATGTATATCTCCTCCTGTGTTCTGTGAATAAAAGGAAATACAAGTTTTGTAAATAATGACAAATATTTTTAATGCTACAGCCAAAACAACTAATACAGCCAAAATGTTCACCACAGCTAAGTTTATAAAATAAATTAGTTATTAAATATGAAATAAAATTAAGGTTTAAAAAGTAAGTAATATATATACAAATAGCAAATGCTACTACTACTACTAATAATAATTATAATTATAATCAGTGTTGGGAAAAGTTACTTTTAAAAGTAATGTGTTGCAATATTGTTATTTCCTAAAAAAGTAACTAAATGCATTACTTTAAAAAAAAAAGTAACGTGTTGTTACTTTTGCGTTACGTTTTCTCACACATAGGCTAAGCTTGCTTGCTTGTTTTTTAATAACAAAAAATGTTTTATTTTTGGCAAAAATAATACAAAAAGTGAATAATCCTGAGGCTAAAAGAAATGCAAAATCACGCCTGCACAGCAGAGGGCGCAGCTCAAATAAACCTTTCAGCTGTGCTGCCATTCTGGATCGCAGGAGAAGAAAGTTCAACGCTCCTCAGCAATACAAAAAAAAAAAAATGAAACACAAATGTGATGTTTAACTAAAGTCATTTTTGCTTATTGGTATGCTTACATTTGATCATCGAAGGTCAGCAGCAAAGACACTGTTAATATTGTATTATTTAACATATATAATTATTGCAGGAGAGGCATCAGTCAATAAATGGGAAAACAAAGTAACCTGCATTACTTATATGAAAAAGTAACAAGATATTTTGTAGTAAATTTAAAAGTAATGTGTTAATTTACTTGTTGCTTTAAAAAAGTAATCTGATTACATAACTCATGTAACTTGTAATGCGTTACCCCAAACACTGATTATAATATAATAAAATGATAAATTACAGTTCTGTTTCTTGTTCAATTCAAGCTCAGACACTGAACTGAAATTTAAAATTCCTAGAGCTGGTACAATTCATCGAATCTCGATTCGCAATATGAAGAATCTGGAGCGATTCTGATATTTTCAGATGTATCACGATTCTCTCTCGAATCGTTTCTAGTTTTTAAGGCAGGAACACACCAAGCTGATGGTCGGCCGTCGGGCAGTTTTTGTCCGTCGGCCGACTAAGTTTCCACACCGTTCCACACCGTTGGCTGAAGTTGGTCCTCGTCCGCTTTCTTTTGGGAGCTCGTCGGTCCCTCGGGCCATCTGATCATTCTGATTGGCTGTTCAGATACCGCCACCTACTGGTACGAAAAGGCATTTCATCTTGCGCAGGCGCAGAACGGACGTGCTACTTGGCCGTCGGCTGTCAAGCGTCGGTTTGGTGTGTCAGGCCAACTTTGGACCCAGACGCTGCCGACGTGAGCCAACCCTGCAGCCTGCTTTCATCGCCACTTGTTAGTTGGCGTGTTCCTGCCTTTAAACAGCAGATGGCACTACTAAACGTGCTTTAGAAACACTCTGTGTCACGCTGTCTGCTTCCAATTCTTTTACACACACCACTTAAACCTAAAATAATCATTCATAAAGTTTGAAAAGGTTGAAGCGAATTACAAATCTCGCATCATAAAAGCATTCTGAGCCGAGGTGCAAGTATATTTAACCACTTATATGACTCGACGAGCGCTGTCCAGCAGTCTTCTTCGTGAGCGTTTGAGAGTGTGCGGTTGAAAACTAGCCTAGAGCGCCATCTGCTGTTAAAACTAAGCTCGCAATCGATTACAGAGAGAAAGTATCAGGATTGATCCAGATTCATTGTATCGACCGAGAATCGATGTATCGTACCAGCCCTAAAAATTCCTATAAGATACACTATTTGATGAACGAATTTTCTTCTGTTTTGCAGATATCTGTATTGTGGTGAACTCTCATTGCAGTTGGACCAGGCCACACCACTGCACAGACTGGCAACCAAGTACGGCATCTCCAGCCTCCAGCAAGGACTAACCCAGTACATGAGCCAGAACCTGGCCAGCGATTCTCTTGGCGGTCATGTGGTGAGTTGGTACCAGTACGCCGTGACGGTTGGCGACACGGCACTGAGAGACAGCTGCCTTCAGTTTTTATCGTGGAATCTGACATCGGTGCTTCAGAGTGCAGAATGGCCGTCGGTTAGTGCTGAATTGCTAATGACCCTCCTGCAGCGCTCTGATTTAGTATTGAAGAGCGAGCTGGAACTGTTTGAGGCGCTTGAAATCTGGATCACCCAGAATGACCCGGACAGCCTGACAGCAGAGAATGCCCTTCAACTGGTGCGCTACACCATGATCCCTCCACGTGAACTGTTTCGCTTGCAGCGACAGTCGCCGATCATGACGCGCTACCACGAGTCGGTGCGCAATCTTCTCTACCTGTCGTATCAGTTCCATTCAGCTTCACCCCTTCAGCTGGCCAAGTTCTTCGACGTGAACTGCAGCCTCTTCGTGCCCCGCAACTATCTCTCATCCATGTGGGGGTCTCAGTGGATCATAAGCAACCCGGCACGGGATGACCGTAGCACCAGTTTCCAGACCCAGTTGGGTCCGAGCGGATTTGACTCCAGTAAGCGGGTGACGTGGAACGCCCTGTTCTCACCCCGCTGGCTCCCTCTCAGCATGCGGCCCATGTACACCGAGCAGGGCGCCATGCAGCCACCGCGGCCCGATGGAGGAAGTGGAATTGCCCGGCCTCGTATCATCATCACACCTGCTACTTCCAGTGCAGATTTTGCAGGTGTAAGCTTCCAAAAGACTCTGCTCATCTTGACAAAGCAGAAGGGCAAGCTTGTGGTGCGGCATATCTTCGGTTTCCACCAAAGCACAGAGGAGGTGGGGGACTTCCTGGCTGACGTGGACCTGCAGTATCGCACATCCGAGTACCTGGTGGATGGATCGCTGTACTTGCACATCATTGTGAAGCCTATTTACCAGACTCTCATAGCAACCAAAAAATAATGTAACAGGCACATTGAAGTAGGATACACATGCATGATTTAGAAGGTCTATACTTTTTTTGATACAGGGAAGAAAACTTTTAGTGCGTCTAGTGTGATTAAGACTAATGAAGTGCATCTCCACTGTCCTTATAATGTATTGTAAGTTAGAGGTTTACTCTGGGGAAAAAAGTGTCAAAAAAATGAAACGTCTTACTGTGCGTTCACACTGCCACCGGCGAGAGTGTCAAAATTCGCCTTGGCTGCCCTGCCAACAATGCTGTACTGTGCGTTCAAAACGCCGCCGGCAGGAGGGTCAAAGTAAATGACAAGTTGTGGCAACCAATCGGAATCCTCTCAAGCGAGGACCTCTACATTCCGATTGGTTGCTGCTAAACCGCGTCATAGCTCATTACCATAAAGTTGACCTGACTTCAACTCTCCTCGACGTTCTCACCATCCAAGACGCGCCTCGTCGCCGGCTCATATTGAAAATGAATGACTTCCTGTCACTTTGACGCTCTCGCTGGCGGCGGTGTGAACGCATGGTTAGTCCACATGTATGAAATTAAAGGGTTAGTTCCCACAAAAAAGAAAATTCTGTCATTATTTACTCACCCTCTTGTCATTCCAAATTTGTATGACTCTTTCTCCCATGGAATACAAAAGGAAATGTTTTGAAGAATGTTAACACTGCTCTCTTACAATGAAAGTGGAATGGGACCAGGAGCTGTCAAGCTCTAAAAAGGACAAAAACACCATAAAAAGTTGAAAATTGTTAGCTGTGGTCTCCATCCACTGGCATTGTAGAGAGAAGAGCAGCTTGTACATTCTTATAAATATCTTCTTTTGCGTTCCACGTAAGAAAGGAAAGTTTAGTCAATTATGACAGTATTTTGATTTTTGACCAAATTTTTACTTTAATATTGGGTGTGACATACACTTTGTGTGCCAAATATTACTCATATCACAGGTATTTTTCAACTCAATTAGGCAGAAGCCCTAAATCATGCATGTATAATCATGCATGTATAATCAACACAACATCATGTCCAAACTGGAGAAAGAGAAAAGACTGTTTTATTCAGCATAACATACTGTAAATCATATTATTATGACTGCTTTAAAACAAAAAATAGAATTTTGCCATAATAACAACATAGTTCTTAACATTTAAAGTTCCATGGTGCTACTGTAAATATAATGAAAATATCACATCTCTTTCAAACCTGTAATGTCTTGAAATGTCACAGTTGTGCAAGTTATTTAATATATAAAATTCTTAGTTAGTTTTTTTCTTATCTTTATGCCCACACTAATATTTTTTTTTTTTAGTCAAGTTTCCTTGCATGTCGAGATCACGAGTAGCCTATATTTATTCACTCTCCTTTGAAGACCACACAATAAAATGATGCTTACACAAAGTTTGAGTCCATCATTGATTATGAGTGTAAAAGAAAGAAGACAAAGACTTAAGACACTTCAGTTCTTAAGAGGTCACACTTTATATTGAAGTGCCCTTAGCAGAGATGTAGGGAAACTGTCAAGTACCAGCGACCAGTGTTGTTCTATTCAGAATGAAACGGTTCTTTTTACTGAATCAACAATTAAAGCGATAGTTCACCCAAAATTGAAAATTTTGTCATCATTTGTTCACCCTCAAGTTGTTTCAAACCTGTATAAATGTCTTTGTTCTACTGTACATGAAGGAAGATATTTGGGAGAATGTTTGTAACCAAGCAGATCTCGCCCCTCATTGACTACCATAGTATTTTTTTTCCCTACTATGGTAGTCAATGGTGGGCGAGATCTGCTTGACAAAGAAAACAAAGAAATGTATACAGGGTTCGAATTACTTGAGGGTGAGTAAATGATGACAAAAATGTCATTTTTGGGTGATCTATCCCTTTAATGTAGTTCGATTAACAAAAGAATGACTCTTAATGAGTCGGTTCATTTAAGTGAATCAAAAACACTTATAAATCAAGAAGGGTTATAAATTAATCTGTCAAAAGAACGTCATGTCCAACTGGAAATTAACCAATATTTTTCGTTAAATCGCACGAATCTTATATAGCCAACTTAAATAGTTCTAATATTGACTGGTTGTTCATAGTTTTTGTTTAGTTGTAGCTAATCAGTGATATTTTAATTTATATAAATATGGGATGAATTAATAATTAAAATGTGTAACCTCAATTAATGACAAAAGAAATTGATTTCTAATTGTAACATCCAAGTTTCCCCCCAAAAAAGTGTTTCTTGTAGCGATTCTTCTAGTACATAAAGTACTAAAATAGTTCAAAACAATGAGAATTGGAACAATAACTATAAATAATAAGATTCTGAACTAGAACAAATTAGCATAACAAAGTAATTCATCATTCATCAAGTACTTCACACCCTGTTTATCTGTCTGAAATACCGTATCTGCCTGTTAGCCTGAAAAGAATCACATTAGCATTAGGCCTACTCCTCCTTTTTCCCCGGCGCACAGCAATTACGTGTAAACTACCAGTCCCATGATCCCCGGCGTCGTCAGGCAGGAAGAACGTGTGTTAGCAGGGGCTCACACTGATCCAAGTTAGGAGCTTTCAGCTGCTGGCCTTGGCCCATCATGTAAGTGCCTGCCGAGGTTTCTTTGCAGAGCGGTTGCAGAAATCTCCCCGTTTTCGTTGCGTGCAATTGAAAGGCCAGCCTTTGCACGGAGAACAAGTTACCCGACGCCCAAAGGCTCCGAGTGCATGAAGATCGGGGCTTGTATTTTGCACCTTTGTTGCAAGCAAGCCCGCTTGAAGCCTCACTGCGAGGGATAGATGGAAGGAGGGAGCGACAAGGAAGGCAAAGTCTTTTGTGCTTCCCCTTCCCCCAACCCAAAAGGGGAGATGTCCGTGCCAAGAGGAGGTAGGTACTTTTTTTACTCAACCGATCCGTGCAAAACCTCGGAAATGCAGCCAGCGTTGCATGGCTTGCAAAGTGCACGGCTGCAGCTTCATCGTGGCCAATGCATTAAAAGTTTGATCAGTTGCAATGCATGTTTTAATGATCTGCCCTTTTGCAGATTTTCTGGTAAGGCGATGCTCTCCTTAGACACTCGCACAGGCGCTATTTGCATTCTTGTTCTACCGCGATTATTAAAAGAAACGCCTTCTTTCCGCGTTGAGGAACTGCCTAGCCAGCAATGCAAAAGTGATTGTGCAATGGCAACACTGTCCGCACCCGATTTATTCACGCGCACGAGGCGATTTTCTCTCGAACAATGTTCGATTGTGACGTCATGACGGCCTCGGCTTCGGTCTGCAGATTAAATTCGGCCGTACAACTTCTGTCGTTGATGCATGCGAGGTGCATTAGGTAACACGAAACTTTGGCCGACGGTTGTTGAGTGTGCAAGTGCAATGGGGAAACAGGGACCTGACAGCCTGCTTGCATGCCATGTTGAGCATGCAACAATTTTTATTAGTTGCGCGCAATGGAAAATTATTCGGACGCTCTGTCATGCAAGCTTTGTTCCAGCAGTAATGCATAGGTAGAGGCTGCAAAAATAAGGAGCTAAATATAGTTTTGTTGCTGCAATCAGTTTAAGGAACAGGGTTCAGATGTGCTACACAAGTCTCCATGCAAAAATAATCACAAACCCTCGAGCGAAAAGCTGCTTCCTATCTCATATATGCAAGATTACTGTTCATTTGCTTATTATTGGTATTCAGTGTTGCAAATAAGTTCACAAAATTGTCCGTATTCTAAAACCACTGTTGTCTTTTTATTGCCATTTGTTAGCACCAGTTCATGCACAACCATTATATTCACTGTATGCAAATTTGTTGCATGCATTTTCATGTTTTTCACTTATAGTGCCATACTGCATGAAGCTTTGCATGTTGCATCAGACTAAGCTCTTAAAATGACCCACAAAGTTTTGTGGCAGTCAACCATTGTTAAAGGGGTTAGTTCACCCAAAATTACTCCCCCTCATGTCGTTCCAAACCTGTAAGACCTTCCCTTGTCTTCGGAACACCAATTAAGATATTTTTGATGAAATCCACGTTTTTTTTTATTTTTTTTTATCCCTCATAGAAAGCAACACAATTACCTTAATTTAAGGTCCAGAAAGGTAGTAAAGACATCGTTAAATAGTCAACGTGACTACAGTGGTTCAACCTTGATGTTACGAATCGACGAGAATACTTTTTGTGCGCAAAAAACAAACTTTATTCAACAATTTCTTCTCTTCCATGTCAGACTCGTACGCAGTGAATGCAGTGCAGCGCTTCCATGTTTATGTCCGAATGCCAGCTCAGTATAGGTTGTTTGCACATGACCTCATTGCAGCGTGAAATGCGGCTGGAGGGCAGGGAGTGCCCTCTTTTCTATATAGGAATCCTATTACAAACTCTAAATTCCTACGTTTTGCGACGTTTATGGTTGCTCAAATCGAGAAACCACATGGAGCTTTTAACGTTTATGTAACTTTTATCGTTTTTTTTTTTTTACTTTAAAAGTTGAAACCTTTTTATAGCGTTTTGAGTCTGCTGATACTGAAATGAATATGGATACCTGCTTACCCTTTTTTGTTTTTGACTTGGTTAAATATCCAAATTCTTCAAGGTATCGTTTGCAGGAAAGAGAAGATATTTTATCATGATCATTTGGTGTTTTCACTTAAGTTTTGTATAATTGCGTTCACACTGTTGAACTGGTTACCATGAAAACAGTGTCACGCGCTGCTGCTTCAGCCATCATGTGGTAGAAAAATAAATAAAAATAAATGTTCAACAAACTGACAGAAGTCGATCAATTTCTTTGTTGAAAGGGTGTAAATGTAGTTTTAATCTTTGCAAATAATATTCACTTTCCCATATGGCCACGGAGGAGAATTGGAGGGTCACATTCAGCGGACAGACACCCTTTTTTACAGTCTATGACAGACACGGACACACTGTATTTTTTTGTATTTATTTCAACAAATGTTAACCAAAATCAAACCCATAGAAGCTTGTGAACAGTTTTGAAGTGGTTGCGTACAAGTTATACTCATGACACTCACTCGGCTTGTAAATACTCGCAAATAATGTTATTTATTAAACCATGACATTATTCGTTTTGCTATACGGCGTCTTCCCATCACCTCTTCAACCTGCTTCCCTTAGTGTTTTTACACGTAGAAAAGGCGAAAATTGTATTACAAAGTCCAGTTTTTTTTCCCTTAACGATGATGTGAGCTCCTGTTGCAATTCTTGATTCAGCATGAATGAATTACAATTGCGACATTTTTCACAATCACCACAGAAAATCAAAAATACTGCCCTAAACTCACTAACTTTAGCAGACAGATTCACATTCTTCATATTCTTAAAATCTAGTGCCTCGAAGGCAGTCTAGTCTTTCAATTCAGTAGAAAAATCGTTCCTCTTCATAACATAAGGATCTCATTCAACATATGTGGTGATTTTCTGTTTATATCTTACTAAACCAGGGGTCTCATTTATAAAACTGTGCGTAGGATCCCTACTAAAATTGTACGTACGCGCAAAAGCTAGATTTATAAATCCATGCGTACGCCAGAACCTGCGCACAAATCCCTTTATAAATCCCAGTCAGCGGAAGATTGTGCGTACGTGCATCTGAACCCTGTCTTCTCCCTGAAATCACCATATATGGAGCTTACGACGCCGAGTTTTACTATGCATAACCTCATCTGCATATAATTTCCATACATATTCCCATCCACGTGACACCACGGTTAACACCGTCAAAGGTACAAGACATTGGAAAATATTAGATATGGACTATAAATGCAATTTGTGCCACACATTATATTGATAAAGATCATCCAATATTAGGGGTGTGACGAGACGGGTTTCTCACGAGACGAGACGAGATGAGAGATTGAGTTCACGAGACGAGACAAGATTTTTACACACTATTTTTAAGAAATCCTCAATGGCGAAATACACGACTAGAAAAAATATTCTGCAGGTGTATTTGAAATGTTTTAACTAATCATCTTGTAATGAATGTCATTTCAAACTGTTATTAATTTTTTATATTCGCATTCATCAGAGAGCTGCTTTCAAAATGCGGGGTATTGACATCGCGTTTGAATGCGCGCTCGCGTTTACTTTCACTTTTAGCGATAGCGCGTAACTCTGTAAATATGGAGCGGTGGCAACCATTATCCAACTGAATTAAATGTTTTTTTTATTTAAATATAAAGCAAAACGACAGTGGAGGCGTAATGTAAACGTAGCGGTGGCATATTCTATCCTAATCATCCTAACACTCTGTCATGGCAACAACATCACGAGACTACTTTTCGCCTCGACGAGAAATCTCGTCACATTAGTCTCGTGGGATCTCGTGCCACGAGATCTTGTCACACCCCTATCCAATATCCTATTTATGTTTTAGAATAAATATATCAAAATATCCATAAAAACAAAATTGTATAAAATACTTCAGATAAAGGTTTTAGAATAGAGTTGATTCATTCATTTCCACTGGCCAGTTAGTATTTTAATAGTTTTAAACAATTCAAATCAAAATTATGCAGTTTTGCTGATAAGGTGAACATATCTTTTAGGAAGTTTATAGGCTATTTTTAGTGGAAACAGATCGGCCTACTTATTTATTGCAGTGTAAAAACAATTGTCTGACTCGGCGCGTCACTGACAAAGTATTTTAAAAAGAAAACATGCAAATCTTACCGTTTTCCTCAAATTATATCCTTCAAATGGTAATTGTTTGAAGATCCTTCACACGACATCAACACCTCCTGCAGCTGTGGTTGTACAGTAAGATATTAATGGACCTATTCAAACTGGTCAACGGACCGGTCGACCACCGAATCCAGCAGTGTCTTCCATAATATCGAAGTTAAGTGTGCATCACTGATCATCATTCTCGAAAAAATATTTTGTCATAACATCTGCAGTTTAGTTTAAAGAGGAATTATTGTGCTCCCAGCGCTCCTCGCTTTCATTAAAGCAGCATGTCACTGGAAAAGTGATCGAAAGTAGCACATCTACTATCTCAATTCATATCACTTTTGTCTCCAGAATGTGCGTACGCACGGCTCAAAGTTTGCTTAAAGGTGCGCACATTCTCCCGTCAAGTTTGTTTTTATAGATCACAACCTTTGCACGCTTTATAAATGAGACCCCAGCACAGTACGGACTTTACTAGATCTCTTCCATTCTAATTTTCACTGCTTGCCCTCCACCTGAATTTCACGTGTCACCAGAACCACGGCTCCTGTGTCAGCATCACACACATGCGTCGTGCCGATACTGAGTCGGCATTCTGATGTAGAACCTGGAAGCTCTTCAATGAAAGTAGCATAGGGGAATGTTTGGTTTTTGTGCACAAAAAGTATTCTCGTCGCTTCATAACATTAAGGTTGGACCACTGTAGTCAGTAGTCACATGGACTATTTTAACGATGTCTTTACTACTTTTCTGGACCTCGAATGTGGTAATTTCATTGCGGATTTATCATTGCGGATAAAAAAAAACCTCTTGGATTTCATCAAAAATATCTTAATTTGTGTTCCGAAGATGAACCAAGGTCTAATGGGTTTGGAACGACATGAGGCTGAGTAATTAATGACAGAAATGGATGTATAACAAAAACCTATAGTATATTGAGCTCTGTAATACTGGTGCATGTTTCATACTCTTCTATCTTTTACATTTTGGAATGAACTCTCTGTTTTTTTGTTTTTTTTTTTAGGCAGAAAAAAGTATAATAATAATAATTCAGTCAAAAACACAGGGTTCTCAGCACTGCATGCTTAGACCCCTTAATTACACTCCATGGAGCCTTTGCAACATATCTAATGTCCTTGCTCTTTCACAGAAGAACTGTATAGAGCCCGTGTGTGAGGTTTCTCGCACCTTGGGCTGAATTGACACACATGCACAAGCTCAAATTAAAGCTACGGTCAGCAGCTGTTATACCGGGTCCATTCCGATCCATGCAGTGACCGCAGCGCAGGAGCATTTAAACTCTGAGAACAGAACACTCATGGATCATATATTAGTAGGCGTGGTTCAAGAATGTGTGATTCCGACGCCCTAATGAGGTGATTTTGCAGAGTTGAAAGAGCAGTAATTGTGTTGTTGTGTAACAGTGACACACCTGAGGAACATTTGAGGAACTAAATCCTTATGAACCAACCCTTGCGTCATGCAAACAAACACAGCTTTACCTGTGCACGAGGAGCAGGAAGGGTTCAGGTAGTGGATTGTGAAGGGTAATGTTTAAGGAATGCTTGTTATAGTCCGACTATAGTTTAAACTTAAATAGAAATATATTGTATAGGGACTCTTTAAAGGGATATTTCAGTTACATTTTATTTTAATGTGTCCCTGTTACAGTGTAATTATACATTTAAGTACTGAGTGATAATAATGTACTTACTATAGGGTTAGGATAGGATTAGGGTCAGTTGCATGTAATTATGCCTAATTTATAGTTAATAACATAGTAAATACATGTAATTTGTGTAACAGGGACACATTAAAATAAAGTGATACCATTATTTCACCCAAAAATAATTTACTCACCCTCATGCCGTTCCAAACCTGTATGCATTTCTTTCTTTTGTGTTCCAGAATATATTTCAAAATGTGTGGACAAATTTTTTTTTTTTGTCCTTTTGTGTTCCAAGAATTCTCAGCTTTTTGGTGAACTATCCCTTCAAGTGCAATTCATGTTTCTTTTTCTTAAAATGTGCGGATTATAAAGAATTTATGCTTGTCAGTTTCCTTCCATGCATATGCATGCTTTAAAATGATGTTGTTATGAAGCATATGTGACACTGTAGATTGCATTTTTTTTGTGTGTGCAAATACCTTAAAGGTGCATAGCTCAGAAGGAAAACTGAAAGTCTGATTGCAAAGCTGATTTGAAGCAAACAGTACTTTTGAGGAGATGCACATAGACCATTTTAAAAGTTGGCCTCTGTTTTTTTGGGTGGAAGCGATTATGTCAGTGGGGGTCTATCTTGTGCTTGTTGGACCCTGGTTCATTGAGTTTGCGCTGGCACCAGTGGCGCACACAGCGAATCGATGTCCCCGCCATGCAACCCGGCCTGCTGCTATGCAGCATGTTGCCGCCATGCGCAATTGTCACGTTTGTCATGCTAATAGACCACAGAGATACTAAATCCCCTATTTGTGACAGCTCAATTGTTGGTGACCGTCCAGCCTTGCTGTGTTGTTTTGATGCAATACTATGAGGATTGTTTCAAGCATTGTGTAGCTGATCCCCCCTAGACCTTTCACCTTTCTGCTGTGTGTGTGGAGAATACGGCCATGCCGCCCTGTCTCTCTCCAGAATGCTTTTGCGTGAATGCATGCATGCTTGCTGCAATTCAGGGCATGGAATCCACACTAGATAGATACTTGCATGCAAATCACAGTCTGCAAGTTGGCAGGTTTCCATCCCAGTCTCCAATACATTGCATGCATTTTAGAAGCAGTATGTTTTAAAGGGGTAATGTCAAGCTTGGGAGTGTCCTCCTGCTGAATCGCTTGGGAGTGACCAGTATGATGATTCTATTGGCTCTCTGGGAGGCCCTGTCTAGAGGCCCCTCTCTGTCTGTCGTTTTGTTTTTGTTTTTTTCACCTCTCTCTCTCTCTCTCTCTCTCTCTCTCTCTCTCTCTCTCTCTCTCTCTCTCTCTCTCTCTCTCTCTCTCTCTCTCTCTCTCTCTCTCTCTTTTCTGTGGGATGTGAGCTATGCTGGGTCGCAAGAACTGCATTCTGACATTGATCCATCTTATTGCAGACTTCTGAATAATTGACCATGTTTAGAGTTTTCTCTTGAAGGCAGCCAGGGTGTCTCTTACCATAGCATAACCAACAGTGTTGCTTTCCAAGAAAGGACTGCATTTAGCTTATTGTGCTTAGTGTGAAATACATTTCTAAAAAAGACGCCGTCTATCTCCTTGAATGACTCATATGGGGGGAATAGTGTACTTGCATTTTAAAGCAATCCAAAATTGATTTAATTCTTATTTAGATGGATGTCTTTTTCCCAGCAGATGTTTACAAATTCTTATTTACATAAAATATATAAGAATATGCTACTGTTCAAAATGAAGAGGATGCATAAAATTGATCACATGTGAAAGTAAAAACATTTATAATGTTGCAAAAGATTTCTATTTCAAATAAATGCTGTTCTTAAAAACTTTCTGTACATCAAAGAATCCTGAAAGACATGTTACAGTTTCCACAGAAATATTAATCAGCACAACTGTTTTTAACATTGATAATAATAAGAAATGTTTCTTGAGTACCAAATCAGCATATTAGAATGATTTCTGAATGATCATGTGACACTGAAGACTGCAGTAATGATGCTGAAAGCTTTACATTTTACAATATTAGTGTATTTTTTACTGTGTTTTTGATCATCCATCTCTCTATCTCTCTATCTATCTCTCTATCTATCTCTCTATCTATCTCTCTATCTATCTCTCTATCTATCTATCTATCTATCTATCTATCTATCTATCTATCTATCTATTTATCTATCTATCTATCTATCAAATCTAAAAACCTATTTTAATTTTTCATTGTTTAAAAATCTCGTTCTCGCTATGAATATAGCCGTTGTAGCTGGCATGGCATTAAATCATAAACAAACAAAATTATCAAAAATAAATAATATATATTATTACACTTATTCCTGCTATTCGTTATTTGTATGATTTAGAGTTTTGTAAACTTCTTTATTTAAATTTGTTTGGAATTTGAGTTCTTGTCTATATTTTATAGAGAATGTGCAGAAATTTCTTGCACTTTGAATTAATAAATCGTGTACAATACCCACTGAAATTAAGGTCCTGGTGATTTATGCTATTGTAGAGAGTGATTACATCATGTATCCTTCTTTAAAAAAAAGATTTAGTATTTACAGCACCCAAGGGAGGTCCCTTCTCTGCAGGGGGCAGTAAATTGCTTTCTCTTGTCGTCCAATGAAGCCAAAATGTGTTCGATATTAAGGCAGCCCTTACTTGACCCCACAAACTCTCTCACATGCAGAAAATAAAAATCAAATGAAATTCTGTGGTGCAAAATTCTCCTTATGCAGATCTCTGGACTCTTATGAAAATTATGCTTTTATTAAAGCCTTTCAGATTTCATAACAAAGCTTGTAATACTCAATATGCGTTTCTTTATTTTGTGGAGTGATTTGCCGTAAGCTACAGCCTGCTTGTTGAATTTAAAATGGTGGCATCATTAAAAGAAATGGTGAGATGAACACCTATAGTTTTGTGCTGGTTTCTTATGCCCACATTTGTTGTGGTTTTCTGTTTGGTTTTCAAAATGATGTGTCATAATCAATTATGCTAAGTGCTGAATAAAAGACTTTACATCACATAGAGAGCACTGCGTGTGACTGCGGCAGTGTTTCGTGGAAGATGTCAGGGTAGATATTGAGTAACAGGTTGAGGACTCCACCCTCTGGTAGTCCTTTGCCTTGCTCTAATTCTGCCAACCAGATCATGCATTATGGAACTGAGACGCCTCTTCCTATGCTTGGAGAAGAATATCATCAAAAAACGTAATCAACTTCATTCTAGAGTTTAAAGAGGACCTGTTATGCACTTTTACAAAGTCTTGATTTTGTTTTTGGGGTCTACTAGAAAAGGTTTTCATGCTTGAATGTTCAGAAAAACAAAATTTTTCACATATTTACATTGTTGCAGCACCTTTCTTCTCAGTCTGTCAGTAACACTCTGTTTAGTTCCTGCCTTTCTGAAGCCCCTCCTTCCGAAAAGTGCAATGTGCTCTGATTGGTCAGCTGGATCAGTCTGTTGTGAAGTTTGCAACCGCTTCGAGCGTGTTTGGGAAATGTCATGCCCCTTACTATTAATGAATGTTTTAACACTTATAACGCAACTCAACCAGGCTTCACCCCCTTTTTTTGTGTATACCTTGGGCGGGAATTTTTAAAATGAGGAATATTGTGACGTGTACGTTCCCTGAACTAAACTCAAGACTGTAATCAAGGCGTTTCATGAAGTTTATAAACTCTGCTGCTTATTGATATAGAGAATAACTCCCTTTGGATTGGATGTTATGCTTTGTAACATTTTCAACATTACTTACTCCAGAAAGTAAAAAATGTAAAAAAGCATAAAGATCCACTTTAACTTTCATTTGCTTTTCATACATCTGTACACTCAGAATATGTATGCAAAAAATATATAAATAAAAAAAATATATGTGATTACATTGCAGTTAAAGGTAAATTTATGCTGCATTGACATCAACAAATGGACCTGCAAAAATAACTCTTTTCAAACAGGTTGGTTTATTAAGCCAATTTTGCTCTGATGAACTGGTCTTCTCTCACAAGCTGCATCCATCGCATATGCACACTTTTATTCAGACAAACTGTTTTGTTAAATGGAATTATCTGCTTGACTTTGAATTTATAACATTTGCAGTTACAGTAATATATTAGTAAAAAGTTATGTACTGTGGAAAACATTTCTCAACAAGCAGACTAGAGCTCACACAGCAACCACACAAAGCTGTATGATCTACGTTAAAGCGTTTAGTAGTGCTCCCAATTTAGCTTGTGCACGTTCCGCTCTCGCAGCTCACACTGGGTCCCTGCATTCAAATGCATGCTTTACAAAGAAATGTGTTTTTATTAATGTGTGTTTCTGTACTGTGAAGTCACTCTTTGTGGTTTTCAGTGCTGCAGCACGCATCCAAAAAATCTTTGAAATTGATTGAATGAAATTCTTCGATTTTATTTTCTTTTTTAACAGCTTTTTTTTTCTCCATTTAGTAGTTTCAGCACTAATGTTGTCATTTAAAGGCATGTATATACACACAACCGCTCAGAAGAATTTTTAAAATGTTTTTGAAAAGTCTCTTATGCTTACTAATGCTGTTTATTTGATTAAAAATACAATATACAAAAACTTAATTTAGAATTTAAAATATCTATTTTAATATATTTTATTTAATTTGTTTTACAATTTAATAGAAACTTAAAAACAACAGCAATTATTTAAAATAATTTAACATTATAAATATCTTTTGTCACTTTTGATCAATTTAATGCACCTTAGCTGAATAAAATTTCTTTAAAAAAAAAATCTTACTGACCCATAACTTTTGAATGGCAGTTTACATATAATTTTTTATACATTTTAGGGTTATCAAAAGTACTACAGTACCAAGTTGGTACTGGAATATTTTAAAAATGTGATGATACCAACATTTTTACAGTCCGGTAGTACAGAGTACCGGGTATATTCTGCTCTAAAGTGTTCTCGTGTGTATCTGTGTAAGCACTTTGTGAATAGCATCAAAGGTTTCTATTTACAATGTGTTTTGAAGCGTTGATAATTGTAGCCAATCACAGACATATCTGTTGAGGCCTTGAACGCAATGGCCAATCAGAGGTTTATAAGTTAGAGTCTACTCAAAGCACTGTAGTTGTTCATTATTACCAACAAAGTGAAAACATGATTTAAATAAGAGATTCATTGTTCAGTGTGACAGCTTTTTTTTCATAGTTTTCAGAGGAGTGTAGTAGATCTCCGTGAGCAGGCGCTGAACATAGCCTAAATGATTGACAGTTTCAGTAATTTATAAAGGGAGTGCTCTTTGCTCACTTTGTTTATAACTTGAATACAATTTGAATAAATTTTGTTTTTCATGCTACTCTGTAAACTGCAGAGTTTCTGTATTTACAATTAACTTCCAGTTAATTGATTCCCCTCATCTATTCGGCCACACTGCATCAAAGACCTTGTGTGTTTTTCCGTACTGCCGCAATTTAAATGCATGATTGAATCAGAAACTGCAATGATTGATAGTGATATAACCATAGCAACAGACAGGACAAAACAATCTGATACTGTATGTCAAAATATATGTGCATTAAGTCTAAGAGTGTAAATGCAAACTAATAGACCTGCCACTTGGGCCATCCTTAAAAATATTTTGGTTTGCCGTAACAGTAAAAAAAAAAAAAAAAAAAAAAAAGGGTCGGTGGGTAGGTCTATATATATATATATATATATATATATATATATATATATATATATATATATATATATATATATATATATATATATATATATATATATATATATTTTTTTTATATATATATATATATATATATATATATATATATATATATATATATTTTTTTTTTCAAGTTTCAATGTAAAAAAAAAAAAAGTACAATTTTGGTGATGGTGATTACGTAGGTATGAATTTAAACAAATTAGCATATCGTGACGTCACTGACTGGGTCTTCAACCCGTGCCTTTGGGCGCATCATTATTGCAAACCTCATTTTGATGCAGGCTATATAGACCACAAACAAATTGAAATCTTTGTCAAAAACATGTTTATTGCATGAATTTCAGGTGCATTCATTTGAAGAAAAAAAAATGAGATAGAATCAAGAAATAAAGAAGCCACTAGATTTCAATTAAAGTGGATTTTCAGAGGAAAACAAATAAATTAAAATGTCAGACTAGAATTTACAAAATAACAGTTAATTGCATGAACATACAATCTAATATGAGAAAACGGATGCGCTCCGAGAGAAGGCCGTTAAAATCAATTTCCTATTTTCGTTTTCGAAACTTGTGTTGGTTGGTTGATTCGTGCAATAGATTTTCGAACATAAAGTGACAGCTCCATAAGAAAAGGTTCCAACCAGCAGCTAGCTGTCATTGTAAGCCTATAGCACAACTCCTACTCCTTGGTAATGACCATTCATTTCGAATAATGCGCGCCTAAATGTAGGCTCATACAGACGTATTTCACAAGCATATCTCAAAATTCTCCATCTCATACACTATTGAAGTTAGCTTCCAACGTTAACAGGAAGGCTAGTATGTTATGCATACTAGCTTTAAATAAAAAAACCCTTCTCTGCTACTCAAGAATGCAAACTCACCATTATTGCAGGAACGAAACATCGGGTCCTTCGGGGTCTTCGCCTGGCCCATCATGATGGAAAATGCATTCCTCGTGTTTTTTAGATGTATTATGGTGCCCGAACCCGTATGACTTTGAACGGTGACCGCGAACATTTTGTTTACTGCAGCCGCAGCCATCAGTACCAAGCGCAAACCGTTGACTCTGACAGTGAATGAGAGTATGAGACGAAGCGAACGCACAGGCCATAGCGTGACATCCGTTAACCAATAGTGTAAACATAGATGACGTCACGGGTTTTTATTTAAAAGAAAGAACGTAGCCTTCGTTTGTATGTAGGCCTAGGCAATTTATATATTTACAGTACTTACTAGAATATAATTAATATCATTTTATTGCTTTTGTATTAGTTGTTTGAAGAGTAAAAAAAACAAAAAAAAGGTCGGTCTTAACGCAAATTTACAACCGGCAAGTCTGTCGGACTTAAAGCAAAAAAAAAAAAAAAAAAAAAACAATTTGAGTCGGTCCTAAATTGACAGGGTCGGTCAGGTTACGGCAAACAAGAATATTTTTAAGGATGGCCTTGTTCTGTGTAATAATGTGTATGCGTTTCTTTGTTACTTTTATTACTAGTTTTTCAGTTGATCTTTTTATAAGAATTTGAAGGCTACATGCTGTTTAAATGTGTCATTTACTTATTATAAACTAATTGAATTAAATGTTTTATTTTCAAATGGTAAAATAAAATGGTAAAATAGTTTTTACTATTTTAACCAACAGTTTTTGCTATGGTACCAAAATTGGTACAGAGGATCATTTTTACTGGTATTGGTACCAGCTACTGGAATTTTGTTTCTGTGACAACCCCATTACATTTTATTTTACCTTTTATGCGGCCTTAAGGCCTGTACACACCGGAACGAATATCGCCAATGAATATTGCCAACGTTTTTCAAGACGTTCTTTGTGTTCATACCCAAGCGATTTTCACTGGCGATGCGCAGAGTGAACGTGCAGTTAAACTCCCTGACAGTATGTGGCGCTTGTGCTTAACGGTAGCATAAATAAACCTATTTATGATATTAATAAAGTTAAAGAAGATAAAAATGCAGATATATGAGAGATGGTAGTCAGAAACGGTAATGCAAATAAGTCACAATGACGGTAGTGCAATAAACATTTATGAAATAGACATTCTCAACTATATTTCTTGAATGTAAAAGAAAAAAAACAAACACTAAAAATACAGAAATAATACACATCTATTGGTGTGGCCAAGAACTGGCAGAGCACCCATAGCGTGCATCTCAATCAGCTCCCTAGTTCACTAGTCAGGGCACTGATCAGGGAGTCTTTCACATTAATTTACATGGTATACTGATACACGACCTAGGAAGTTAGGGAGCTGTTTGAGACGCAGGGATAGTTTGTAGGGATCTTCCTTGTCTACTTACTTTCTCTTCGTCGTCTTGGTATCAATGTGTGCTCAGCAAGACATGTTTTGTGTTTGAGCGCCACCAAGTCGTGTTTTACTGTAACTTCAGCAGCTCCAGGCACGTGAACAAAAGCGCCACTCTCATTATTTGGCCAGTTTTTAACGTGGCGCGTCAAACCAAAAAAAACGAATCCGAGGCGTTTTAAAAAAAATTACGCATTTACGCCTCACGTTTTTCGCGTCGGTGTGCACACTCACATTGGCGCCCTTTGTTTAGTCACGAGGCGTTAAAAGTCGGCGATAAATCACAATATTCGTCCCTTTGTGTACAGGCCTTTATTGGTAGAATTCAGAAACCCTTGTTATTAGCGACACCGGTGGCTGTTAAGTGAACTGCAGCCAGCAACTCACTGCTCGCACTCATGTACACGTAACATACAAGAGACCGATCGTGATTTAAGAGCGACGTTTAGATGAATATCATAGACGACCTAGGAAGTCAGGGAAAGTTGCAAGTTATTGCCAATAAAAAAAGCAAATCCATAAATTCTTACAAATTAGCCTCTTTAACAAGCATATCCCTTTTAAGCCACTGGCCGTCATCTATCTCTGAAGATGACATGTCATTCCTGGACTGTCTCTGTCAGTGGACAGCAGTAGAGGATGCAGTGACGACATTGGTTCTAAAGCAGTGTCCCCAGCTGCCTTGACCCAAAGGGTCTGCCATCTTTGGAAGTATAGAGTGTCTTACAAACTGCCAGTGCGGTCAGAGGGTCCAAACAGCCGGCAGCCCAAGAGAAGTTATTTTCATCTCTCTTTCTAATTCACCGGCCCTCCTCCGGGTCCCTGAAATTCCAGTAAAACCCTTGGGATTGTTGGAATTCTGTGTGTGAGTGGGACAGTGAAGGACTAGAACTGGTCGACTTGGGTTTTGTGGACTGCAGACACAGTCCCGGGCAGATGATAACCAGTCAAGCGAGCTACATCAAGGGGGTCTCAGGGGCCAGTCAAGTTCATGTTACACCATAGTAGGGAAACATGGCGGCAATTGTCCCCATTCTCATTGCTAACAGTCACCTGAGGCCAAACCCTAAAGGACTTGTCAGACATTGGCAATGAATGCTCTGTGCCAAACCCTCTGTGTTGCAAATGAAACAATGTATTAGGCATTTGATTTATTCAAACGTGTTTCTCTGCAGGCATATCTGACATACCTGGACACCGTGTGCTTTTCATTACATTAGAAGGCTAAGTTCAGCAGAAAGGGAATTGGTGTGCTTCTACATAACGTTAAGTCAACATTAGTTGTGTTATTCAAACAGTATAAAAATATAACTGTTGCAAAACTAGGTGTGCAAAAATTGCCTTATGAACTTAATTTACTTTCTGTACTCTTTGAACAATACCTTTGTTTCTTGCCAATACAGCATGATTATATAATCTATTGATCTTTTTTTTTTTTGCCTCTTCTCACTATCTTGTTTTCCCAATGCAAGCACTTGTACATGTACTGATATTGTGTGCTGTCAGTCCTGTGTGTGTGTGTCATTTTAGTCTTGTTTACTGCTATGGGTACAGTGGTTTTTAGGTCAACCTTGGGATTGGACTAGGGCTGGTCGTAGCTAAAAAATTAATTAAAACAATGTTAGCCTTTTTATATCATTTTTGTTATTGTAAAATAAGCTTTAAGTGAAGTGCTAAAAGTACTAAAAATAAAACTAAAATAAAAATCATTAATGAAAAATAGAAGTATTTAAAAGAAAATCAATAAAAATGACGAGCACATAACAAAATTAATACAATTTTTAAACTAAAATGAAAATCAAATTAATAAATACTAGAATAATATATAAAATAGATATGACAAAAGATATGACATCCAAAGTATGTAAGGTAGTACAACTAGATCTCTTTTCTTGAATCCAAAAGGTTTTAATTACATTTTGCTACATATAAATGTATTTTAAAGATTTTGCAGTGTCAAAGTAATTCGGTTTAACCGTCCAAAGGTCAGTACAGCCATTTCATTTGTGATTAAATGATCTTAAAATTAAATAAATGTATATATTTTATATATATATTATGTATATTATTTTTTTTTATTCTGGGATGATTTTATAACATTATATATCAACATAGTGCAAAATGGTATTAAAATTATGTATAGAAGTCGTTGCTTTGTTATGAGAAAGAATGTCTGGAAAAATGAATGTCTTTGTCATTCGGAGTAACCAGTCAATGTGGTCAATATCATGTGACAAGATGTGACATCATTCAGACACCTGCAAAGGACTACATGGTTGTGTAGCAAATTAACTAACTCTCTTTTAACTATTTGAAAAATTCATGTTTTCACTTGCTCATACGCATGTCCCGAAACATCAGGTCATTCGGTACAACCGCTATAAAACATGGAAAATGTTGTACTAAATATAAAATGTTTGATTGTCCTTTTGCAAGCTAGCTAGATATCAGCCTGTTAGCATTGTTTGAAAACATCGTCATTCGGTATAACCAAAAGTGTCATTTGGTAAAACTGAAATTTTGTTTAAACCGAATGACTTTCTTGTAAAAATGACAAATGCAGTGTTAATTGATTATAAAAACACATAATCTCATTGTTAACACTTAATAAAACTTCAAAATTAATTATATCTCCATTTGTTTTTTTTTTGTTTTTTTTTTTACACTTTTAAAAACCTTATTCGTCAATGACACCGGAACAAACGACAATGTTCGTTTTATATATATTTTTAATAATATCTGAAAAAAATGTAAGTATTGTTCAGAATTTTAATTAAATTCAATGAATCCAGCTTTTGTTTTGCATTTTGCTGCACAATAAGCAATAAATACTTTATGCACAATAACATAATTGCAATTTGCTTGCTTAATTTAATATTGCTAGCAAAATCATTGCAATTATGTAGTGAATATTCAATGTGTTGCCCAGCCCTAGTTTGTACTTCATGGTCTTTTAGTTGTGCAATTTGTACGATGGTTCTGTCAAATAAGAAACAGTATTTCTCTCTGTTATGCAAGCAATAATAGCCACTTCAAGAGCAGAATTTATTTACAAACCAAGATTGTTTATGTGACCAAAAATAAATGCAATATGTGTTTATCTGCATGCATGTGTTTAGTTCTTCTTCTGGTAATTTTCATGGTGGCTTCAGCATGGATGAAAGAGCTTCTGCAGTCTGCTGAACACGTAGGTACATGTTCCAGCAGATAGAGACGCCTCTGCATCTCCCTTTAGGTTCTCTCTGTACATTGACACATTAAATTGCTGTAGGTTGTCGAATCGCTATAGTGCTAGACTGCTTGCCATTTTGCTCTCCTCAAATTTGTCACGTCGCCAACGTTTGCTTAAGCTGCCTCCCTCATTAATTGCCAACTCTTGATAAAAACGAATGACTTCCGGTTGCTTTATGGCTTTAATTTCAGTAGTTGATACCAGAACTGGAAACATTTCACTGGGAGCATTGTGACATGGAAGGGCACTTGTTATATTTCAAGTGCTTGAAGTGGCTGTTTTTAATGCTTATGCAACAGTTTTCACAAAGTTACCAAGTCACACGGAGGTCCAGTAACTAGGAACAGCCTTTTCCCTACATCACTGATGTGATCAGTCTGAAGAAAGCTATCGGGTGTCGGCCTGTGATGTGTCAGCATGTGTGATTTTAAGGATTAGGGCTTTCAACATGGAGCATTGCTTGAGTTGGTTGCTAGGGAGTGATTTCCAGTTGGGGCATAGTTATTTTGGCAGCCGTGATCAGTGATGTACTTTCTGCAGGAGCTACATGATCATTTTGTGGTTTTGTTACCCTCACTTTAAAAGGGATCGGAGTCCTTGGTGAGGTATTTTTTTTTTTTTTTTTTTTGGAGTGTCAGCTTTCTGTTGCTATTGTTGTGCATGTAAAAGCAGGTGGGAGAGGTTCAGAACAACTTTTCTGTCGTTAACAATGGTGTAACAGGCATACAAGAGGACTATGGGTGAATGTTGACAATGCACAACCCCCTTCTCACGCTGCAGTGGCAAATAGCTGCTCATTTTTGTGTATAATTGTGACAATATGGGAAGTGTCTCTGCGTTTGTTTCCTGTCTGTGGGCTTATGGTGTGGTCGGGACTATTCTGAAGCCACGCCTTCTCGTGTAATAATCTATGATTTCGATTATTTTTTTTAATTTTTTATTTTTTTTTATTTTTTTTTGTGGTGTTAAAATAGTGGCATATTTCTGGATTAAAACTTAGTTTTAGTCACACTGTGGCTTTGTCATGCTATCGAAACATTACTGTTTGTTTGAGCAGCCTGACACAGCAACATTATATTGACTCAAATGACTGAAATTATATTATATTATATTATATTATATTATATTATATTATATTATATTATATTATATATATTATATTATATTATATTATATTATATTATATTATATTATATTATATTATATTATATTATTATATTTTGCTATTTTTAGCAATACCTTTTAGTAGTGGCACAGTAATTGCATATTTCTGCTTTACTTCAATGTCTGTAGTACTGTTGTCACAAAACCAAAATTTCAGTCAATGCCAGTATCAGTATTAGTGTCAAATTTCTCAATACCAATTTTGATACAAAAGCAGAATGCTATTAAACTAATATGCTATTGAACTTTATTTACAAAGCTAAATATTAATATAAATATTCCATAAATAAAACCAATGGAATGTATCCTTCATTTATTGATTAATTTTAAATAGACATGATAAGAAAATTTTGGCCGATACTGAGAACCGTTAATTCTTTATATTTGAAAGCCAATAACGATATTTTGGCCGATAAATCGAAGTCAAAATTTTTAGATAATTTTTGAGAGGCTGATTACAAAAACAAAAGTCTCACCATTAAACACCGTGTCCCAAGCACACAATTCTAATGTTCTCATTATAATATTATCAAAGACTATAGAATAACACAAGACGTGTCACTCGTATTGTTTTGAATGGGAGAAAGTGTAACGCGTAATATGGCGGAATAAGTCCCGCCTTCTAAATAAGAGCCAATCGCCGACTGGTAAAGTCATCACGTCACTGCAGCGGCCGTTAGAATCACCGGTTTCTATAGAAACAGTCAGACGAGCGCCTCCGAAATGAGGCACGAGATGCGCATTTAGGTCTGCGCATGCGCATTAGCTTGATCCAGCCTAAAAAATAGTTGTTGTTTTTTTGTCATGATTCGAGCGTTTGGGAAAAAAAAATATGAGACCGTTGTTGTCAAAATTCATTGGTGATTTCAAATATGAAATATTTATATTTTGTATATATACAAAATATGATTGACAAGCGATCTAACCAATCAGAACGCCGAATCCGCCATTTTGTCCGACAAAGCAGTCAAGATTAACCTCGGTGGACTTAAACTTGAAAAATGGTGGGTATTGACGTCTTTCCTTGTTTGAAACAACATTCCTTCTCATGTTCATTCATGTTTATTTGATGCTATAAATGGACTAGTAGGAAGAGATGATCGGTTTACGAGCCTCTTGAGCTGAGGCGCTACAGAAATCTGTCACGACACATTAAAGAGCCACAAAACGGTTTTTATTGTTTGAATTTCTTAAACTACACAGTTTGAAAGCTGGGACTTTGTTTAATATAATAAGTAACCTGCTCTGTCTTGTCTGTCGACGTGTTGTCAGTGTCCTCTTTGCTCCACGATGTATTTTTCACTGCGTGTGGTTTCACGGTTTGTCGGACAACGCAACAGTAACGAAGGGGGATGGGTCTTTGCGAAGGGTCAATTAAAATTAAAATTAAATTAAATGAAGCTTTAAAGGTGCCCAAGAATGCTTTTTCACAAGATGTAATATAAGTCTAAGGTGTCTCCTGAATGTGTCTGTGAAGTTTCAGCTCAAAATACCCCATAGATTTTTTTTAATAAATTTTTTTAACTACCTATTTTGGGGCATCATTAACAATGCACTGATGTAGACAGCGCGCCGCCCCCTTCAATCGCGTGCTCCCTGCCACACGAGCTGTCGACTATATTACAGCGCATTTACAAAGTTCACACAGCTAATATAACCCTCAAATGGATCTTTACAAGATGTTCGTCATGCATGCTATATGCATGCTTCGAATTATGTGAGTAAAGTATTTATTTGGATGTTAACGTTTTATTCTGAGTGTATTTGAGGCTGTCCTCCGTGGCTAACGGCTAATGCTACACTGTTGGAGAGATTTATAAAGAATGAAGTTGTGTTTATGAATTATACAGACTGCAAGTGTTTAAAAATGAAAATAGCGACGGCTCTTGTATCCGTGAATACAGTAAGAAACGATGGTAACTTTAACCACATTTAACAGTACATTAGCAACATGCTAATGAAACATTTAGAAAGACAATTTACAAATATCAGTAAAAATATCATGCTATCATGGATTATGTCAGTTATTATTGCTCCATCTGCCATTTTTCGCTGTTGTTCTTGCTTGCTTACCTAATCTGTGCACAGATCCAGACGTTACTGGCTTGTGTAATCCCTTGAACATGGGCTGGCATTATGCAAATATTGGGGGCGTACACCCCGACTGTTACGTAACAGTCGGTGTTATGTTGAGATTCGCCTGTTCTTCGGAGGTCGTTTAAACAAATGAGATTTATATAAGGAGGAGGAAACAATGGAGTTTGAGACTCAATGTATGTCTTTTCCATGTACTGAACTCTTGTTATTTAACTATGCCAAGGTAAATTCAATTTTTGAATCTAGGGCACCTTTAAGTTTTCAAATAGCTAATCAGAAGTAGTTTTGAAATGGTGCATTTTAACTTTTTCACGGTGTGCGCAGTGTATATTCTTATACTGTTGATATGTATTGTAGTAACTGCTTCAGTGCAAGTTATACCTATTATTTGCATTTAGCAGACTGGAATCGGTCAGTCAGGTGGGTGTGGACAGTTCACGTGCCATCAGGTATGTGGATTGCCCCACTCTCGTGTCACTCACGATGGGTTACACCCGTGGCGGTAGCGCCTCTGATCCGCTCCAGATGGAGAGAATGCACCTGACCCTGCCATCTCACCTCCCTCTTTCACACTTGCACTCTCTCTCCTCGCACTCTCTCGCTCTTTCGCATTTACTCAGCCAGGATCTGGAGCTGCTTGCGCTGTCTGACCGTAAGTGCTCATCCGATAGGGAATCTCGGAATTCCATGGGGAGCAGAAATAAAGGAAAGGGCTCTATATCCCTCGGGACAGTTTCAGAATGCCTCTTTTGTTTAGACAGGCCTTTTGAGTTTTTTTTCTTTTTTCTCACATAAAGCTTTTTTTTCCCTCTCCTCTTTTTCCTGACCAATGCAATTCTGAAGATCTTTACTGACTTGGGCATAATAATGATGTTTTTTTTTTTTTCTTCCCTCAGCAGGTAAAAAGAAGCCACCACTCAAGCTTCCAAAAGAGGTGTTTGAGAAAACCCCACCTGCTCCTACGTAAGATTTTCTGCAGATTTCAGTGCACTGATTAAATTTAAAGATAATTACACTTGATGTCACATTTATATTCATTAACTGTGCAGTGTTTTTGAGGTTCAGTCTGGGTGTGCAAGTAGAATAGATTTTTTAATTAAGGCTGGCTTTAGTTAGTGAGTCATTTACCGTGTCAGACAAGGACACTCAATGGGATTTCTTTGTTGCACAGACCCCCGAGAGACCTGGACTCAAAAGCCTGTGTTACTATTGGAGATAAGGTGCGTTTCATCATCCTTTCTTTAATTAAGAAGGATAATCTTATGTATTTAACTGTATCTTCATCTTTATATATTTCTTTGTAATTTAATTAACCCTGTTTGTCTACTGTCTTTTATTTCTGATGTTTTTCCCTTTTCATTTTGGTGAATTTTTTCAGAAAAAGCAAAAACACTCAATCTGTGCATTGCACAAACTAACCTCTATGGGAAATTATATGTAATGCTGCGAGGTTTCACTTCACCTTCATCTCTTCCTCATCTGTAATATAAAGCACTATGAGAGGAACTGTCCTTTGGTCACCTGTATGCAAAGCACTGCGACTTGTAATTTGCATTCCTGTGCTAAGGTGATAGACTTATCTTTTCAAATGTCATATTTTTCATTGCTTTTATGGTGATGTAACTCCATGTCCCGGGCTTGATACGAAAGCTTGGCTTGGTGAAAGACCGGCGGGTTGTAAAGAATGGCCCAGTGCACATTACAGCCCTTTTGAATACATCTGATTGTAGGCAGCCTGGAATGCACTTTACTGCCTCTCGGGCTGTAAAAATATTTATTTTAAACTCATCAAATAAGTGGAATTTTCCATTGGCAAAGATTGAGGCTTTTTGTCTTACAACCGAAGAGTAAGTAACATCAGTTTTTTGATAAAGTCGGGTTGGCACGTACAAGCTTTTGTAAAGAATTTCTGAAAAGCCAAGTTTGTTGCCTCCAGGTTTAAGGCGTTTGTTGTGATTGCTAGTGATAGAGAGCCGAAACGGGGATAGGAAAATCTTATCTCCAGGAATAGCATGCTTCCATTCTTCATACCTCATAGGAAACAATCAGCTTATGCTCATTAGTGCCATTTTCTTTTTTCAGACTGTCTGTTTGGAATATAGGCTTCAGTCTGTTAGTGTTACTATCTGTCTCCTTGTTTGTCCCTCTTTTTTCTTTGTTTCCTTTTATCTGCTATTCTGTGTGCATCCATTTCAGCATTCACTAAAAATACAGTTTGTTTAATACCTTTAACACACGTTTGTGTTCTGAGCAGAACTTTGTGGTGAAGGCAGATGATTTGGAGCAGATTGGAGAGTTGGGGCGAGGGGCGTATGGAGTGGTGGACAAGATGAGACACGTCCCCAGTGGCGTAATAATGGCAGTAAAGGTGAGTTCATACAGGCCTATGCTAGCTAAACCCATGTGAGGAATATTTTTGTCAGTAAATGTCCAGTTTAAGTTTCTTAAACGATTAAACTGCTCTATGTGTAGCATTTTTTTAGCATTGCCTGAAGTTATTAAAATATTTAATACTTAAAGTATTTTTCTGGTTCTAGTGCTAACCAACCTGGCATCTTGCCCCATTCAGATGTGCATTTATTAGCCTTTACAACACTTTACCTTGGAACCAGCTTTGAATGCCTCACCCATTCCATCAGAATATTATTTTTTTTTAAATATTTTATATAAAATACAGGTTAAACACTATATTAAGGCCCTGTTTCACCTGGTATGCATTTTGGTCAATCGGATCAAGTGGACAACGCTAAATATAGGTTTAAACAAGGTCTAAAACGTTCTGAGTTTTTCCACTTTCGACCACTTCCAGAGGTAGTCAAAAACACATTAGATCGGATTGCTTTCGTAGTGGAAACGCTCATGAGGTCGAATGCATTTGAACCGCCACAAAAGACCACCTACTCTCCACCTACTGACCTGATGCGTAAAGGCTCCGGTATACTTCAAACGAAAGAACGAACTGATGTGACGTCATTTCGAACAAAATCAGGCCAAAACGAAGTTCGTTTTGTGTTCTTTTTGGAATTTCGAAACGGCTTGCCAAAGCGAACTTTCAGGAAAAGTTCACTCCAGCTGCAAAACACCTTCGTGCTACCATTGGTCAGTGACGATAACGTAACAGGAGGTGTGCGCTGAGGTTCCGCCTTCACTCGCGTGGGCGCGTCTCTGATTCATTTCGTGTATTTGAATTCGTCGAGGTAAGATCTCCGCGGGTGAAAACATGAACACACTGGACAGCCGCTTTAGTACAAAATGTGTTGTGCTTGTAAAAAAAAAGAGGCAGTAACACTGTTTTTCATGTTTGATACTGTAAAGCTGCTTGATTTTAAGCAATCTATTTAATAAAGTGCTATATGAAGACGTGACGTGACTGGAGTGCTAATTTGCATTCCCATGCTGTTATGATCAGACACTTTTCTTATGCTTTCTATAATAAATGCTTACTGTTTTCTCATTTTTGTTGTTTATTTTGTTACTGAGAAGAAAGTGCATGGCACATATTTAAATATTCATCTAAACGTCGATCTCAGCAGTGTGGGCGGTGTCAGATGTTTGTTTACAGTATATCGCTGGTCACGCATTTCGAACTTCGTTTTACCCCTAAACGAAGAACGAAAAAGAACTTCGTTTGAAGTATACCGGAGCCTTAAACACAGACGGGATTTAAACTTTGTCGGCTGAAGACTCAAATTTGGTTTGAAGATGATAAATGTACCAAGCACAATGTTCTCTCGCCAGTCCTGCTTTCTAACACAAACTCACTGCGTTTGGCATGGTCTTGCGGCTGTCAGAGCTGAAACGAAAGCTGATGTATGTTTTTCCGTCTTCTCCGGCCGTGTTCATATGTAGGTCACTTGAACTTATTTCATCCATTAGATCAAAAGATCTGAAAAAGCCCATACTTTAACCTCCCATAGACCCTCCCCTCAAAGAAATCAGGACAGAAGTGGTCGTAAAACTGAAGTGGTGTAAATGGAAATGTCTCCCTCGTCTACTTGTGATCCGATCGACCAAAACGCATTTTAATACCAGGTGTAAACAGGGCCTAAGTTAAAAAAAATTAAGTCCTTAAGTGCACTTCTGCTAGAAAAGTGATTTTTGTGAGAAGTCCGATATGCTCATCAAGGCATTTATTTGATAAAAAATAGCAAAAACATTAGTAATGTTAAATATTATTACAATTTCAATTAATTTATTATAGTAATATATAATATATTTATAGTTTTCAGCAGCCATTACTCCAGTCTTCAATGTCATGATCCTTCAGAAATTATTCTAATATGCTGTTTTGATGATAAAAAATACATTTGATAAATAGAAATTTCAAAAGGATGGCATTAATTTGAAATAGAAACCTTTTTTAACTTAATAAATGTTAACATTACCCACTTGTTTCCTGCAGCGGATTCGAGCCACAGTAAACACGCAGGAGCAGAAACGGCTGCTAATGGATCTGGATATCTCGATGAGAACAGTCGACTGCTTTTACACTGTTACCTTCTATGGAGCCCTGTTCAGAGAGGTACAATAAACCCTGAACATACCAAATGCACTGAGCAGTCATCTCATTTACCTGTTAGCATTTGTAGCTGTTTTAATACTACAGGACAAAGTGGTAATTGTATAGAATGTTGTATAAACCTTGACCCTCCAAAAAAAAAAAAAAAAAGTCCCACAGGAAGTCCTACAATGGGAATGTGTTTAGTCATTTCCTGCTGTCTCATTTTTATGTAAGGTTTTTGTTATGTCTCAAACCTCAGCTCTAACCTGATTTGCTTGTTGTGTTGTCAGGGTGATGTGTGGATCTGCATGGAGCTGATGGACACCTCTCTGGATAAGTTCTATAAGCAGGTGCATGAGAAGGGCATGACCATCCCAGAAGACATCCTGGGCAAGATCACCGTCTCTGTAAGTACCACCTGAAGCAGTTGCTCTTTGGTCTACAGATTTGAATTTGTGTCTACTGTATTTTCTGGCCTTTTTTTTTTTTTTAATCATCTGAAATGTATTGCGGCTTATATTCCAAAGTGACCCATAATGCTATTATTGTCAAGCATGCAAAATGGAGTACACGTAAATGCACACAAATCCATTCTAGCATAGGTTCCACTGGTGTCACAGGACCTGCATACTTCATCTTTAATGAAATGAAGGCTAAAGGAGCTAATCGTAGACACAAGGCCTGTTGGCCTGAGCTAGAGAAGAAATTTTACAGAGCCGCACACTTCAACTGTACGGTTGCGTCTCCACTAGGGCATCAATCGATTTAAAATTTTAATCTAATTAATTAAATGATGTGCTGAGAAATTACCCTCAAATGATAATTTAAAGTCATTGTGTTAAATGAGATCAAATAGTCATTTTTAGAAAGAATTTTCTTTTTTTTTTTCTTCGATTCAATAAATAATTTATTACACATAAATTACACTTTTAGGCTACAAAAGCCATGATATTTTTTTTGCAATCAAAAACAAAGCTTTTAAATTGGTATTTAGATATATTTACAGACCAAAACAGTTTGTTTACCAACATTCTTCAAAATATCCTCTTATGTTCTGCAAAAGAAAGAAAGTCAGACAAGTTCGAAATGACACGAGGATGAGTAAAAGTAAATAAACATAATTTTAATTTCTGGGCAAATTATTCCCAAAATTTTATTATTATTATTATTTTATTTTTTTTTGATGAAATTATACTCTAAATAAGAAACTAATAAACTGCCAGTAGGTGGTGGTAAATGTCTAAATGATTGATTGATTGATTGATTGATTGATTCATTCATTCATTGATTCATTCATTCATTCATTCATTCATTCATTCAAGCGGATGATTCATTCAGAAATGCAGTAAACGTCTCTTTATGAATGGGTCATTGAATCATTGGTTCACCCGATTGATTCATTCAAAATGCTGATTCATTCAGGAATGAAACGCCACTGTGTTTACAGCTAATATTACAGATAATATTTGCAAAACTGAACAAAAACAGACTATATTGTGTTGTTTATTGAACTGTTGTATAAAATCGATATCACGATTGCACTCATACTATTCGGGATAAAAACAGCACTCGTGTTGTGTGATATTTTGCACACGTTACTCGTGTGATATTGAATTATCTCATATATAAATATGAGATGATTCATACTGGGCATTTTTACCCTGATATATTGAAATTTAGGTGCATGAAACTGCATTTTATAGGCTCCATCACGAGTTGTTGCCCTGCATCATGTTCTTCACCTTCAACTGTATGAAATGTAAGATGACCTATGTAGGTCTGGGGCGGGTGTGTTAAATGCGTTAAATAATTGTAACATTATTATTATTATTATTATCATCATTTTTTATATATATATATATATATATATATATATATATATATATATATATATATATATATATATATATATATATATATATTATATATATATATATATATCATTATATATGGTGATAAATATAATCATATTTTTTTATATATATATATATATATATAATATATATATAATTTTTTAACTGATTAATTAAATTAACACATTAAATTGACAGACCTGGTCTCCACACACACTTTCACTTTTATTTCGTAAATTCGTATAGGCTTAGCATTTATAATAAATATTGTTTATATGAACATCACTATAAATTATGCACTGCTCTTTTTTACATTTATTAATATAATAATAAAATGCGACTTATACACCAATGCGACTTGTCTGTGTTTTTTCTCAACAACGCAGTTTTGCCCTGGTGCGACTAATTTTCTGGAAAATACAGTATATTGGGTGAAAGCGTGCCATGTGATGTCTTTTATATTGATGTAATGGTTAATGTTTTTTTTTTTTTTTTTTTTTTTTGTATGCCCACTTTTTACAGTTAAGTTCATTTTAACGCCATGTAATTCCTGAACCTCTGCAGTTGTGTAATGAGCCTGTTGTTTCATATTCCCATTGCAGATCGTAAAAGCATTGGAGCATCTCCACAGCAACCTGTCAGTGATACACAGAGGTGAGCTGGGACTAAAAGTACAATATCATATATTTGCTTTTTTAATGATGCCAGCAACTGATTTTCCTGTTTTCTGTCTTTCTGCAGATGTGAAACCCTCTAACGTCCTGATAAACATGCAGGGTCAGGTGAAAATGTGTGATTTTGGCATCAGCGGGTACCTTGTGGATTCAGTGGCAAAGACAATGGATGCCGGCTGCAAGCCATACATGGCGGTAAGCAAAACAAAAGAAGAGATACATATTTTATTTTATTATATGTTGTAACTTTTTTTTTAATGCTTATCTTTATAGTCAATTAACGACAGTATACAAAAAATTTGAATCTGAATATTCAAGGTTAAAATATATATATATATATATATATATTTTTTATTTTATTTTTTTTTATTATATATTAGTTTATATTATATATATATATTCATACATATATTTATATTTTATTATTTTGTCTGTGTGAAAAAAAATAAATAAATAGAAAATATATATTTAAATGTACATTTGTTATTATATTCATTATATATTTATAAATATTTGTTAAATAATTTTAAGAAAGTTAAATGGTCAATTGAAGTCTTTTAAATATGAACATGTATGGCCAGTGAAACTGCAGAAAATGTTTTTTTTTTTTTTTTTATTGATATGTGAAGCGGTTTGACTGTTTGCCATAAATATTGAAACAGTCTACTTCCACCTCAAAATAAAAAATAAAAAAAAGGTAACTGACTTTTTGTCTCAGAATTCGGACTTTGTAGTTCGCATTTGCAAGTTTATACCTGACAATTCTGAGAAAAAAGTCAGAATTGTAAGTTATAAAGTCCAAATTATGAGATAAAAAGCCGCAATTATCTTTTATTAATTGTGAGTTTATCTGCCAATTCTGACTGTTTTTCTTAGAATTGTGAAGTATAAACTTCATAATTCAGAATTGTGAGGAAAAAGTTGCAATTACTTTTTTTAATTGTGAAACAGGGATGGAAACTGTTAATTATGGAAACAAGCTTCCATACAGTAATGAGTTAAACATGAGCTGTTCAATAACAGAAAAAAAAAAAAAGCACACATTGAGACACTGATGTGCTCAGAGCATGAGAGAGACTGCAGATCTAGAGAGTTCTTCACACACTTCAGACTTCAGCTCGCAGTCTGTGTTCATTAAAGATGTGAATGTTATGTGTCTAAAAAAAGAGAGACGTGTCATAAAGAGGTGAATATAGTGCAAGCAAAATTGATAAGTATATTTTATAACTCTTTTTCTCAGGCTTGCTTATCTCTCCACCTCTTCTTATCAAACCATACTTCCTCTTTTGCCCACAATCAGCATGATCAGTCATTATTCTTTTTCATTCACAGCCTGAGAGAATCAACCCAGAGACCAATCAGAAAGGCTACAATGTCAAGTCTGATATCTGGAGTTTAGGAATCACAATGGTAGGTCTGAGTGACCCTTGTATACTTTTAACACTTGTTGCTTAATTAGCAACACTTCTTAACTTTTTTTTATTAATGATATTATGCAATGTTATAATGTTTATTAATGTTTACAGATCAAATGTTATGTATGAATATTAGGGCTGTCAGATGTTAAAATATTTACTCGCGTATAATCACATAATTGTTTTGTACTTGACATGTTAACTTACTAAATTTTAATTTAAAAATTAATAATAGGCCGATGTGTAATGATTGGGTAATAAAACAACTTTCCTCAGACTTTATGGACATAATCATAAACTACATGTAAAATATATTAATATTTATATGAATGACAATGTTTTTCTTGAGCTTTAAAGTCACCATGAAATCTGAGGTATATTGTAGTATTTATTATGAATGATTTATCTGATTTATCACCTTTTTTATTATTATTATTCATGTGCCCTCAGAATCTTTAATCTAAATAACTTACCTTCCTCTTGCAACATCTTTTCTTCTCTGTTGTTTTTCTGTGAGAAGGCGGGACAACCTGTCACTCATATGAGCAAACAACAACCATCCAATCAATTCCTGTAGGACAAAATCAAGTCCCGCCCTACTTTTTTTTTTTTTTTTTTTCTTGATATTCGTCAAACAAGGAAAAATTGACATCGTTTCATGCTGACTTTGATCAAATTTCACCTTACAAAAAAAGACCCATAAAAAGGGTCTTTCTCTATTATTTACTGATTGTTACATTAAAAGGAAAAAAAACAAATAATTAAAAAAAAGTGTCGCTGTCTCTGTGTGAAGCATGGCTTGTTGTGGTTTGTGATGGTCGTGTTGTGATGTCTGTTTTTTTCATCCTCTTAGATCGAGCTGGCCATTCTGCGGTTTCCCTATGACTCATGGGGAACGCCGTTTCAGCAGCTCAAGCAGGTGGTGGAAGAGCCGTCGCCCCAGCTGCCTGCTGACCGCTTCTCAGCTGAGTTTGTGGACTTCACGTCACAATGGTGGGCGAGCTGTTACACACGTTTGCACAATTGCACATCAGAACCCCACAATAAATGATGTCAACTTTCACTGGCCCAACCACAAATATGAAAGTAGCTAAAAAGAAAAAAAATATAAATATGTTTGTTTCTGAATGTTACTATTAAATGGCTCCAGGCCATCCTTATTGTTGAGAACCATGCATTTCAAAAAGAATCATTTCAACTAAAAACGTAAAATGTATACGTTTTGGCCATTCATTTACACGACAAAGACGTTTTAGGCAACAAACTTTTGACAACAAATTTTAAAGTGCACGTTATTGAAAACAATATATTTATCATCTCTGTGTAAACTACAAAAATGCGAATTTGTGAAAACGGTGACATCGTGCACATGCGTATTACGTGTTCGGTCTATAGGCGTGTAGTGTTTCTTTACAAAGTGACATCGCCATCTACTGGCCTGGTATGCATAATACAGCATTTTGTAGTTTCCGCAGATCTGTGTGAATGGGGATCGTTTTGACACCGTTGTCGCCTGTACATGAAACTTTTCAAAAAACGCAAAGTTAAAACTATTGTCATGTAAACGTACCCTGTAAGTGTTAAGACTTTGCACAGTTCGGATAACATTTTCCTTTTTTTTTTTTTTAAAGACATTATTAGCAAAGCAGACTTATTAAATTGACCAAAAGTGCCATAAAGATATTTATAAATGTTACAAAAGATCTCTATTTAAAAGAAATGCTGTTCTTTTGAGCTTTGTTAAAAATTGATTCTCTCCACAAAAATATTAAGCAGCACAATAATGTGGATAAAAAAAAAAAAAAAAAAAGGATTTCTGAAGGATCATGTGACATTTAAAGACTGGAGTAATGGCTGCTGAAAATTGAGCTTTGCCATCACAGGACTAAATTTCACAGAACTAAATTACATTTTAAAATATATTAAAATAGAAAGGAGGCAGGAATATTCACAGTATTACTGTTTTAATGCCTTTTTTTAAGCATAAAAAAACTTCTTTCAAAAACAAAAATCTTAGCAACCCCTTTGTACCATATCATCACCCTGACATTTTCAAAGCACTAAACCATGTCCAAACTTGTGCGTTTATAATAAATGCCATATATAGTTTCATTAAGTGATTGAATCACTGAACTGTTAGATCTGTATACAATTCTGGTTATATCATCTGAGATGGATATTGATACTATATGTATATGATGTGTATAAGTTCACACAGGATGTTTTCTTTGTGACTCGTGTTTGTGGGATGATCATGACTCGAGATTCTGTAGAATTGCAATTCTCCAGAACAATGCTGACACCACATAGTTTCGTGAAAGTGAAAACAGTAAACCTGTAGCATAGATAGACAGTCAGACACACACACACACACACACACACACACACTCTCTATACATACCTTGACTTTGCATTGTGAAGTAGGAAAGCGAACAGGATGTAGAAACCTTGATTGCATCCTCTCTTTCACATTGTGAGGGGAAGTACTGGAGGCCACAGCGTGCTGCATTGAGGTTTTTGCGTTCTCCTGCTGCAGTTGTGATAATTCGTTGCGCATTTCTAACATGCACGTGCTTTGCTTTTCTCTGGTTGTGTTTCAGCTTAAGGAAGAATTCCAAAGAGCGGCCAACTTACACAGAACTAATGGTGAGTTTGATGCTGACAGTTTTTCTTGTTTTTATAACAAGCACTTCCCTGGATTGTCCTTTAGATGTCAGACTTGTGCTTTCAAAGCAAAGTTGTACCTTCTTCTCCCTATTAGCTTGTAGTGATTTATATCGTGAAGTAGTTATATGCTGCTGTTTGGCAGTTGACAGCAGTTTAACTTGCTGTAATTGATCTAAAATCACTGTAATCATTTTCTAATACCTTTATATATTTAAATTAAACATTTGTATTCAAATTCAGGGCTTTTGAAAACCTGAAAAATGGTTGAAATGGTGATAAAACAATTGCAGTACATTAAGTGTAGTGTATATTTATTTTCCTTCTAACATATAGTGGGGTCCAAAGGTTTGGAGGTTTATATATATATATATATATATATATATATATATATATATATATATATATATATATATATATATATATATATATATATATATATATATATATATATATATATATATATATATATATATGCACACTTTTTATTACTGTTTTTATGATGTCAGACATTTATATGTTTTAATTGTCCTTGTTATTTGTGTAAACTTGAAATACTCAATGTTATTTTCTTTGTTCGTGAGCACAACATTTGGCTCAATATTAACATTTAAAATCTTTTCCACACCCAGCAACATCCCTTTTTCACCCTCCATGACTCCAAAGACACCGACGTCGCTAGCTTTGTGAAGAGCATCCTTGGGGACTGAGACTGTCCCTCTCGGCAAAACTGACGTGTTGCCGCAGGGGGGGAGACGGGACTATTTCAGAAAAAGCACCAATAGCAAGACTAACACCTGTAAGACACGCCCACCTCAGCAGCCAGCAGTGCACAGGCACTCAGGAGGATCTGGGGGGGGGAGGGGGAACAACACCAAAACTGAGGGTGGGCGGGGCGTTTCCTAGCAACACACACGGAGTAGGGCATGGGACAGGAATCTCAGCGCGCGTGTGTGTGCATGCATGTGTGTGTGTGGGTGGGTGGGTGGGTGGGTGGGTGTGTGTGTGTGTGTGTGTGAGAGAACGAGAGCGTTTGTGTGTGTGTGTGTGTGTGTGTGTGTGTGTGTGTGTGTGTGTGTGTGTGTGTGTGTGTGTGTGTGTGTGTGTGTGTGTGTGAATTCTTTGCCTGCATGTATGTGCATACATGTGCATTAAAAGGTTTTACAGTCCCAAGTCAAACTTCATCTATTGTTCAATCCCAGTCCTCCTCCAGCTTTACCTCTCAATCCAAAAAGAAAAAGCAGTTTTAGCATCAGGTGAGTCTGTTATAGATGTATGTTGAGTTTCCCCAGTGGCACTTCAATGTAATTCTCAAAGTATTCAGCAATGTTATCCACCCCCACGACATCCGGTTCTTCAAAAAAATATATTAAAAAAATTAAAATGAAAAAAAGAGAGAGTGGTATAGATATATTTATCTATTATCTAGATATGTATATATACTCAAAAATATTTCTTGAATTTGTTAAATGAGTACATGAGGATAATATTGTGTTGGCTGTAAGGAGTGATGGTTATTAAAGTGTATGAATGGAGCATCTTTCTTTTTTTCCTGGATTTGCACAGACTTGTTGGTGCATCTGTCACTGAAGGCTAATCTCGTATCAGTTTATGAATGCTGTCTCAGACGTTAATGGCCAGAAGTGAAAAGCCTGCAGTGGTTGGTAGCAAACACTGCTTTTCACATACCCTCCATGAACTGTGTGTGTGTGTGACTAAATGGGTGTACGCTTGTGTGTGTGCTTTATATGCTATTCGTCTATACCAAGGTAATTTTGGGCAAAAGGTATCTAAGTCTGTTGGCTACATCTAGACCTCTCTGTTCTGAGCCAATCAAATAATTCTCACTCGTTTCAATTGCAATCCAACTGGAAATTATATTATTATTTTTATTATTATTATTATTATTATTATTATTATACACAATGCATATGTATTAACAGTAATGAGGTGTTCTGCAGTTTCTCTATGTGTTGTAACTGCTGTTTTTCTCATTGGAAACTTGACAATTTCTTTTTAATTTTAAGGTGGTGTGCAGCGTGTGGTCATTAAAGTGAGAGAGAGAGAGAGTGTGTGTGTGTGTACATGTGAGCGTTATATAAAAGTCTGAACACACGTAGCTGACACTTCTTTCAAAGCCTCACTGTGACTCGGAAGCCTGATTTTGTGCCTCTCTATAGATAAAATGCAAAAACAAACAAAAACACACCTACATTAAGACAAACTACAAAACCCACGCTGCTTTGTCACTAAGACGTGCTTTGCTTTCCACATGCTTCAGATAGTGGAGGGAGTCTGTTGCTTTGCTTTCTGGGCTTCTGGTTTTATTCTCATATAATTTCTGTAAGGTGGAGATGATGATGAATGTGTGAGAGTTTGTGTGTGTGTGCGCGTGTGTGTGTGGTTTTTTTTTTTTTTTTTGGGGTTTGTTTTTTGTCTTGTGACCACTGTATACAGAATGGATAACACTGCTGATTTGCCTGTAATCGTTATATTGTTTGATTCAAACATAAAAGTTCTCTTATATCTTCGCTGCTTCTTTTTAATATACTACATTAAAATGGTCAGGATTTAATTTCTGAAGAAAATAACCTTTTTTTTTTTTTTTTACCTTGGTTTATAATTTGATTAATCTGTATGCATAATTTTTGTGTACTATAGAATTATGTCGTAAACGTGGATGTGGTCTTGACAGGTTACACGCACATATATAAATAAATTTTATATATATATTGTATGTGTGTATATATGTACTATAGAATTGTCATAACTTTTGCCATAATATTGTCATAACTTAGTTTTGATATAATTCTCTAGTACATAATTTATGTACATGCATACATATTCATACATGCATGCATGCATACATATATATACATGCGCATACACAAATATAGACCCATACATATACATTTTGTACCATACATACATAAATATGCATAAATAAATGCATGCATACATACTCATACACACACACACACACACACACACACACACACACACACACACACACACACACACACACACACACACACACACACACACACACACACACACACACACACACACACACACACACACACACACACACACACACACACACACACACACACACACACACACACACACACACGTGAGGTTATGAAACCTGTTAAGACCATGTCATATTCACCCCCCCCCCCAAAAAAAAAAAATAGGCAATAAGAAACTGTTTTTGTTTTTTTTGCATTGTGACATTTTCATTTTACACGTTTATCATGCGAACAAAATAAATGCTCATTTAAATAATTACAGCATTTTTACTGTAATACAAGAAAATATAGATTGCAGTAATGAAATTCACCGTGCTGAGAATGTGAATGATCAAATAAATAAATAAACAGCCAAGACTCATTCCTCTGGTATTGATAATGTGGAGTTAATTGTCATGAAAATATCACAGTGCAAAAAATATCCTAAAATTAATTAAATATTTTTGTGAAATATAATTTTACTGTTTTGTACTAAAATGTGACCTGGAAATGTTTCTTTAAAATTCACCCACCAAAAATGCAAAAACAAGCATGTTAATGAACTCCTGAAACGTGAGAACTGACTTTACAGTTTATAGACTTTTCTAGTTTCTGGAAGATTCTGTCCTCAAGTGTTCTTCCTCAAAAAGATGACCGCTGGATACCACCCAGATTTCTCCACTCCGTCTGCCTCATTCATCCAAATGAATGTTCCCAGCCATCATATGTTATAACATTCGACATTAGAGAGTGGACATGACCATGAGATGACAGTACAAGTGATGACATTCAGCACAAGCCCTTTGAAGAAGATATTTTTCATAGCTGGTGGAATAAGAGATGTCTTTCTTCTACACCATTCTATTCATTTCTCATTTTATCCTAATTTCTTTTACCTTCGAGTGCTATTTTATCAGTTTCTTGTCACTTTATTATCTTTTGTTCAGTTGATGATGGTCTGTCTATTAAACAGGTGCCATTTGTGTCCTTCATATACATGTGTTAAAAAAGGAAGCACTTTAAAAGTAATGCCAACTGTTTGTGTTAATATACACCTTTTTAATGCAACAAATATAATGTAACTTAAAAAGTTTCTTATGTTCTCAAAGGCTGCATTTAATAAGAAATATTACAATTTTAATTTAACTTTTTCAAATTTAATGCATTTAAAAATAATTTATTTCTGTGATGGCAAAGTCAAATTTTCAGCATCATTACTCCAGTGTCACATGATCCTTCAGAAATCATTCTAATATGCTGATTTGGTGTTCAAAAAACATTTCTTCTTATTATATATATTTGAAACAGTTTTGCTCTCTCTCATCATCTCTATCCCAGTCTTATGACTTGCCAGCCCAGAATGCCCTGTGTTGTCACACCAATATCTTTTCCATTCGTTAAGTTGATGTGACAAGAAGTTGGACTGAGAACCCATCCCATGATGTCCTGCAAAGAACACCTCACTCTCTTCTTTCGGGCAATTCCCATCTTCACAGGTTGTCCATTCCCATCCAAGTATTTTTCATAGGTGGGAAATACAAAATATATGGCTTTTGAGATTTGCTTAAAGGTGCTGTAAGCGTTTTCAGCTGTTTCAACCGTACACACCATCCTGAACATGCAGAATGACTGACAGATTATCTTTTCTGATTGGCTGGGTAGGCTATCTGTAATATAGGGACGTTATATAATAAAAAAAAATTGCATGCAGCACTTTTAATGCAAACCGTTGTTTAATACGACGGTGTTATACGGAAGATTTAAGGCCTATGAAAAGTAGGCCTATCTGAGTTTACACTGAATTTACTGACTAAAACTATACTGTAAAATATAGTTTCACAAATTAATGATATTATCAGCTTAAAAGTAAATATGTAATGTAGCCATTTTAATAATTTTTGAATTGTTATTTTGTAAGTAAAGTAATAGGTCCAATCAAATTTACCAACGTCTTCCCTATTGCGTTAGAAGTTGTCCCGTGATGAAGCTGTTATTTTGGCCGATAACAGCCCAACAGATTTTAACTGTTTTAAAGCAGAGGGTGAGTACTTTTTCACTCATTTATTTGATCAATAAAGCCCTACTTTAAAATATCGTGTTTATAGTTCATTTTCAACATGTTTATTATTGCTAAGTTTAGCGCGGCATAACCTTACAAGTAATCCGCGTGCGATTTATCTGGTTGCCATCATGCCATGGGAACTTAACGCGATTTTTGCTCTCTGTAGTCATAGTAAAATCTCTTCAATATTATTATATGTGGAGTTACATGGATTTTGAATATGTAGGCTTATAGAAAAGCTAAAATGTGACTGACCAAAGCGACTGACTCGGTCTGGACACCCCTGGCTCAGGGGTTTCAAAACTAGGTTTTCACAGTGATGCCAAAGAACCTTTTTTTTTTTTTTTTTTTGCTTCCTCAAAGAACCTTTCAGTGATTTTAAAAATATAAAGAACTTTTTTTTCACTGTAAAGAAGCTTTAGTTTTGTAGAACATCCATGGATGTTAAAGTTCTTCATGGAACCTAGATGCCAGTAGCAATACCTTTATTTTTAAGATGCTCTCATTGCATTATATTGCTTCTGTTGTCAAGGGCCGGTTGTATATCCTTTATTAATCAGTGCATCATCAAAAGAGATGCAGAAAATAGTTATTTCATGAGATATCCACAGTAGGAGGTCATATAAGTTAATTATTATGCTTTGTGTTTGACCCTTTATTCTGTGGTTTGTCTATTCTTTCTCTCCTCTGGTCTATGGCAGGAAAATGGCGAGCCACAGATCACACCGTAGGCGTCAAAAAATTGCGTCTCAAGGAGGTGTGTATTCATCTGATTGTTAATTAAATGGTTACAGCTTTCCATGTGAGTATTCTCTATTTGCCAGCTCTATCATGATACCCACATGCTGACTAAACTCAAGTTTTATGAATATGTCACCTGTACAATGCAATGAAAAACGTGCCCTGGGAGCCGTTGCTGACGTTTCGCTCTGTTGGGTTTTGCTTTAACCAAGTGCTCTCAGAAAGAATGAATCGGATGATTCAATCTCCTCTTACTAGAATATGGCTTTAATTAACCACAAAACTTTATATGCACGTTGATGTGACTGTTCCAATGAATCTCCACAGATAAAGAATTCAAGGAAATGTGAGGACATGTCTGTTCCTGTTCCGATGCCGTAAAAACCTGATGGGGAAAATCCACTCATCTATATAAATGACATGTCATGAAACGTCATATGTATATAGCCTAGATCAGTGGGAAAATCTTAACTTGTGGGGTGGTGGGCGGTGCGTCTTGTAGGTTTCTGTTTTATCCAAATCTGAAAAGGCTTCAGGTCTTTAAAGTTCAAATATGTAGTCAAATCTGTCTTAACTGTCATAGAGTGTTGGGGAGCCCCTTTGACATTCCCAATATACAAGCTGCTCCTAATTTAAAGTAAAATTAAAAAAGTTCAATTACAGTCAAACAGTAGCTACAATTACTACATTGAAGTTTAAGGATGTAGTATAATTCTTAATATTTTTATCTGTTGATATAATTTATTTACTTTTTAATTAGAGCAGTATTTATGTTGTATAAAAACAATGGGCATCTCAAATATAGTAAACTTAAAGCTGCAGTCTGTAACTTTTTTTGGTTAAAAATGATCCAAAATCAATTTTAGAGCAAGTACATAACCAGCAAGTGTTCAAAACTATCTCCTTACCTTAGCCCGATTCACAACGGTAAGCTTGTACTGTTTTCTAATTCGAGTGGTACTGGTAGGTTCGTCTTTGCATCATTACGTCATGTCTGTTTACATAAAGAACAAGTCCAAGCTAGTAGGCTATATTGCATATGAGGATGCTGCAGGTGGCGGATCATTTATATCCTTTTTTCACAGCAAGCTGGAATAATTAAATTGATCATTTTGATGGCAGATTGTATGGTATGACAAATGGACAATTAGAGATTAGACTGTACAGAAATTGAAATCTACAGGTAACGCTAATACACACTAAATATACATAGTCACGCAATGCTGATGTTGTTAACATTAACAATTTGAGAACAAAGTATAACAATAGTAATAATTTGCACGGTTTGATTTGATGCGAGCTAAGCGATCGTTAGATTTAATCACCATTGGCAGCGGGATTTATTGTAATGTTTTTTTTTTTTTCTCAGTTGGTCAGAACAAAAGTGTTACTCACTTGTTCAGATGACATTTTCCGGTGAAAATTATTATTTTGGTCATACTTCCAAGACTACAATCTGTCTTTGCGAAGTACAGTATCCACCGGTGCGGTCTGCGGTGACTGACAGCCACACATTCTCCTCAAAGCATTAGATTCATCTGTGCTGAGGAGACATGTCGATGCACAACCCATGTAAAGATGATAATAATTTGCAAATAACTACAGTTGCAAGTTTCGAACAGAGATGGCGACGAAGAGTCAAAACTTACGGGCTGCAGCTTTAAAATACCAAAAATAATGTAATATTTTTAAGGAAGCATTCAATTCTTTAATGAATTGCAAACAGTGATAAGCAACGTAAAACGCCGGGACTGTTATTTTAGTATTATTTGAATAGAATTATTGATTGATATTTTGAATACTTTTATTTATATATATATATATATATATATATATATATATATATATATATATATATATATACAGTGGGTACGGAAAGTATTCAGACCCCTTCAATTTTTCACTCTTTGTTATATTGCAGCCATTTGCTAAAATCATTTAAGTTTCCTCATTAATGTACACACAGCACCCCATATTGACAGAAAAACACAGATTTGTTGACATTTTTGCAGATTTATTAAAAAAGAAAAACTGAAATATCACATGGTCCTAAGTATTCAGACCCTTTGCTCAGTATTTATTAGAAGACCCTTTTGATCTAATACAGCCATGAGTCTTTTTGGGAAAGATGCAACAAGTTTTTCACACCTGGATTTGGGGATCCTCTGCCATTCCTCCTTGCAGATCCTCTCCAGTTCTGTCAGATTGGATGGTAAACGTTGGTGGACAGCCATTTTTTAGGTCTCTCCAGAAATACTCAATTGGGTTTAAGTCAGGGCTCTGGCTGGGCCATTCAAGAACAGTCATGGAGTTGTTGTGAAGCCACTCCTTCGTTATTTTAGCTGTGTGCTTGTTTGTCTTGAATGGAAGGTAAACCTTCGACCCAGTCTGAGGTCCTGAGCACTCTGGAGAAGGTTTTCGTCCAGGATATCCCTGTACTTGGCCGCATTCATCTTTCCCTCGTCGTCCTGTCCCTGCAGCTGGAAAACACCCCCACAGCATTATGCTGCCACCACCATGCTTCACTGTTGGGACTGTATTGGACAGGTGATGAGCAGTGCCTGGTTTTCTCCACACATACCGCTTAGAATTAAGGCCAAAAAGTTCTATCTTGTTCTCATCAGACCAGAGAATCTTATTTCTCACCATCTTGAAGTCCTTCAGGTGTTTTTTAGCAAACTCCATGCGGGCTTTCATGTGTCTTGCACTGAGGAGAGGCTTCCGTTGGGCCTCTCTGCCATAAAGCCCCGACTGGTGGAGGGCTGCAGTGATGGTTGACTTTCTACAACTTTCTCCCATCTCCTGACTGCATCTCTGGAGCTCAGCCACAGTGATCTTTGGGTTCTTCTTTACCTCTCACCAAGGCTCTTCTCCCCCGATAGCTCAGTTTGGTCGGACGGCCAGCTCTAGGAAGGGTTCTGGTCATCCCAAACGTCTTCCATTTAAGGATTATGGAGGCCACTGTGCTCTTAGGAACCTTAAGTGCAGCAGAAATTTATTTGTGACCTTGGCCAGATCTGTGCCTTGCCACAATTCTGTCTCTGAGCTCTTCAGGCAGTTCCTTTGACCTCATGATTCTCATTTGCTCTGACATGCACTGTGAGCTGTAAGGTCTTATATAGACAGGTGTGTGGCTTTCCTAATCAAGTCCAATCAGTATAATCAAACACAGCTGGACTCAAATGAAGGTGTAGAACCATCTCAAGGATGATCAGAAGAAATGGACAGCACCTGAGTTAAATATATGAGTGTCACAGCAAAGGGTCTGAATACTTAGGACCATGTGATATTTCAGTTTTTCTTTTTTAATAAATCTGCAAAAATGTCAACAATTCTGTGTTTTTCTGTCAATATGGGGTGCTGTGTGTACATTAATGAGTAAAAAATGAACTTAAATGATTTTAGCAAATGGTGCAATATAAAAAAGAGTGAAAAATTTAAGGGGGTCTGAATACTTTCCGTACCCACTGTATATATATATATATATATATATATATATATATATATATATATATATATATCTTCTGCTTATTCTATTTCAGTTAGTTTCCCAGGCAAAATTTTTTTTAAGTCTACGTTTTCATCTAGTATTTATATATATTTTTTTTCAACTTTACTTTAATTAACATATAGATATATTTTTAGTTAATAACAACACTGTTTACGTAGGGCCTGAATCATTGGATGAACTGGACTTCTCAAATTAAAGGGATAGTCAAACAAAAAAATGAAAATTCTGTGACCATTTACTCACCCTTGTGTCGTTCATGAACCTGGATGGCTTTCTTACTTCAACGGAACGCAAAAAAAGATATTTTGAAAAAGGTTTTTTTTTATATATATATATATATTTTTTTTATCCATACAGTGGAAGTCAGTGGAGTCCGATGTTGTTTAGGCAATTTTCTTTAAAGTGTCTTCCTTTGTGTTCTGCAGAACAAAGGAAGTCTTACAGTTTTGGAATGACATGAGGGTGAATAAGTGATATTTTGGGTGAACTATCCCTTTAACTTGAATTTATTAGCTTTGCTGGTTTTGGTTAGTTACAGTTCAGTGCTCTTCTACTTTTGTTTAGAAAATGTTTGTTTACGGTGTGTTGAACTCGGCAGTAAATGCACAGCGAGTTTGTTTTTTAACAGCTTTTTCTTTGTAAAAAGAGAATAAAAAGAGAAGTGAGTTTTTTGCTTGAGGACTTTGGGGCCTTTTTGTCAGCCTTTTTATCCTCATTTTACCCATGTTTATTTATTTATCTATTTTTGCAATGCTCCTCTGCAGCTGAGGACAGTTGCCATTAATTCAGCAGGTTCTGGGAATGAAATGGAAGCTTTGACTTAATTTTACTCATGAATAAGAGTGTAGTGCAGCAATGAGAAATAAGGCATGCAGCATAACATTTGAAGTGTTTTACATCTCTAAAGAACTGGTGTTGACATAACGATTTTACGGATGTGTGTTTTTGCTTGTCTGCACTGCTTAATGGATTTGTGTGAATATTTTAGATAGCCGTGACTGATTTTGTGAACTTAATGAAAGGGCTCAATAAAGAAGGATTTTACACTTTTTTGTTCTCATCCTATAAAGAAAAACACTTTGAGAGACGTGGGCTTCAATAGGGGACATTTGACACATGGCTGGGCTCCAGTGTTTAATCAAAAGCTTGGGCTTTGACAGACTTTATTTTAGCAGAATGGGGTTTAGGCTGTAGTCACGTAGCATTGTGCACTAGTGTATACGGTAAGGCAGCCACATGAACTCATTGAACTTGAGCATATTACACATAATATAGACAGCCAAAAACAGCAGAGACGACAGACAAAACATGCCAAAATTAAAGCCTGTCTGTCCAGAAACCCAGAAGGGAAGCGAGGGGAGTGAGAAAAGATGAATTCCTGTGGCCTTTGTGTGTGTGACATGACATAACGGGACTCCATTTACAGACACCTGCTTTGATGAACTGTGTTTGTTTTGACACAGATCCCCATAATCCCCTTGTCTATGATCTCAAGCTAAATAATGCCCCGTTTGGATAAAGGAGGTATTTGTAGCATACAACCCAAATTCTGGAAAAGTTGGGACGTTTTTTAAATTTGAATAAAATGAAAACTAAAAGACTTTCATATCAGCCAATATTTTATTCACAATAGAACATAGATAACATCACAAATGTTTAAACTGAGAAATTTTACAATTTTATGCACAAAATGAGCTCATTTCAAATTTGATGCCTGCTACAAGTCTAAAAATAGTTGGGACGGGGGCATGTTACCATGGTGTAGCATCTCCTCTTCTTTTTCAAAACAGTTTGAAGACATCTGGGCATCGAGGTCATGAGTTCCTGGAGTTTTGGTGTTGGAATTTGGTCCCATTCTTGCCTGATATAGGTTTCCAGCTGCTGAAGAGTTCGTGGTCGTCTTTGACATTTTTTTTTTTTAATGATGCGCCAAATGTTTTCTATTGTTGAAAGATCTGGACTGCGGGCAGGCCAATTCAGCATCCGGACTCTTCTACGACGAAGCCATGCTGTTGTAATAGCTGCAGTATTTGGTTTTGTATTGTCCTGCTGAAATACACAAGGCCTTCCCTGAAATAGACGTCGTCTGGAAACTTTTATATACCTTTCAGCATTCATAGTGCCTTCCAAAACATGCAAGCTGCCCATACCGTATGCACTTATGCACCCCCATACCATCAGAGATGCTGTCTTTTGAACTAAATGCTGATAACATGCTGGAAGGTCTCCCTCCCCCTTTAGCCCGGAGGACACGGAGTACGTGATTTCCAACAACAATGTCAAATTTGGACTCGTCTGACCATAGAACACTTTTCCACTTTGAAACAGTCCATTTTAAATTAGCCTTGGCCCACAGGACACGACGGCGCTTCTGGACCATGTTCACATATGGCTTCCTTTTTGCATGATAGAGCTTCAGTTGGCATCTGCAGATGGCACGGCGGATTGTGTTTACTGACAGTGGTTTCTGGAAGTATTCCTGGGCCCATTTAGTAATGTCATTGACACAATCATGCAGATGAGTGATGCAGTGTCGTCTGAGGGCCTGAAGACCATGGGCATCCAATAAAGGTCTTCGGCCTTGTCCCTTACGCACAGAGATTTCTCCAGTTTCTCTGAATCTTTTGATGATGTTATGCACTGGAGATGATGAGATTTGCAATTTGACATTGAGGAACATTGTTTTTAAAGTATTCCACAATCTTTCACACTTTCAGAGATTGGAGAGCCTCTGCCCATCTTTACTTCTGAGAGAATCTGCCTCTCTAAGACATCCCTTTTATAGCTAATCATGTTACAGACCTGAATCAATTAACTTAATTAGTTGCTAGATGTTCTCCTGGCTAAATCTTTTAAAAATTTCTTGCTTTTTCAGTCATTTGTTGCCCCCGTGCCAACTTTTTTTGAGACCTGTAGCAGGCATCAAATTTGAAATGATCTCATTTAGTGGATAAAAGTGTAAAATTTCTCAGTTTAAACATTTGTTATGTTATCTATGTTCTATTGTGAATAAAATATTGGCTCATGTGATTTGAAAGTCTTTAGTTTCCATTTTATTAAAATTAAAAAAAACAAAAAACCTTCCGGAATTCGAGTTGTACTTCAGTGGCCCTTCAAGATCTCATCAGATGTTTCTTCACACACTTTCTCAATTAAATCCAGTTAAAGGTCAAAGGAGAACCATTCAGTGATGGAGACCTTCATCTCTGTTTAAGTGTAAACAAAATTAGAGTATGTCCTTTAAAGTACTATTCACTGAAAGGTTCTTTTGGGAACCCAAAATGGTTATTTTATGGCATCACTGATGGATCCCCCCTTTTGGAACCTCCAGTGTTTGATGGAGTTAAAGAGGAAAAGATGAGTGTTTGTATGAATGATTGTAATTATCATGTTGTCGATTCAGATTTCCATGTTGCTCATGTCTGTTCTATTGAATTCTGATCATTAGACTTTTGTTTATAAAAGTAAGAAATTAACAAAGCTGAGCGGGTCTCACAAACATTGAGAAACCAATTAAAGGCCTTGAAGCTTGAAGATAATGAGAAGCAAATTCAGCCAAGTGTGTTTAAAAAAGTTTTTTTTGTTCTGTTTACCCACTTGGCACAGAAACATCAACTTGTTTCCTCTTACTTATGAGAATTCACGGATTTGAGGGGTCATAAACACAAGACGTCCAGAGGAAGTGTTAAAATATGCTGTGGACACCAGTTCTGTGGATGAAAGGTGAAATTTATGAATATGCATGTAGAAATTTCAATTCTGCAAGCAGTTTTCAATTTTACAGCACAATTATAACTCAGAACTCTTTGACGAAGACATCTTATAGGAAAAATTAATGGGGAAAAAAGAGAACCAAGGCTGCTGAAAAATAGTCAGTGTGATGATATACTATAGATTCTGCTTATATTGTGGTATATATTTGACAGATTTTTTACACAAGTGTCTGCAATAGTTCCCCTTTTCAACAATGCTTTAGTTCTGACACAACACACCATGCTATGTGCATTAAACTAATCTTAATTTACTGTGTTTATCCAATTGATTTGTTCGATGTATTTGAATTGACAAAATAAAAAAAAGTTGTCTCAACTTTTAAGATTATGTGCAACTCAAAAATAAATAAATAAATAAATAAATAAAAAAATTAAAAAAACATGCAAAAAAAAAAAAAAAACCTAAATATATTGAGTTTAAAATTTACAAGTGTAAAAAAAGAGAACCAAGGCTGCTGAAAAATAGTCAGTGTGATGATATACTATAGATTCTGCTTATATTGTGGTATATATTTGACAGATTTTTTACACAAGTGTTTGCAATAGTTCCCCTTTTCAACAATGCTTTAGTTCTGACACAACACACCATGCTATGTGCATTAAACTAATCTTAATTTACTGTGTTTATCCAATTTATTTGTTCGATGTATTTGAATTGACAAAATAAAAAAAAGTTGTCTCAACTTTTAAGATTATGTGCAACTCAAAAATAAATAAATAAAATAAAAATAAAAAAACCATGCAAAAAAAAAAAAAAAAACCCTAAATATATTGTTTAGATTTTTTTTTTTTTTACAGTACATGGGCTTCCATACAATACAGTAGGTTATGTACAGTTACCAAGAAACATCGCTGTTTGGCGTATTAATATACCACAAATAATGTGTATATAGGCTATATGCTATTTTATGGCTTATCTGGCTATAGGAAGCAGTTTTGCACTAATATGAGACTTATTATTTATTTGTCATGATTAGTCTTACGTTTTGGTTTGTGTCTGTTCCAATTTTTTCCAAATGTCTATGTTCCAATTTTTCTCCAAATTTTAGAAAAAGTCCCATTTTTAAATTATTTAAGTCACCGAAGTATGGAAATGTAGACATTACTACATAGTTATGTAATATATAAAACATTTCCTGTAAAAAGAACTATATTGTGTGATATATTTTTATCGTGTCAGGAAATTTTGGTTATGCCGTCTCCCCAGACGGTTGTTGCAATGTATGTGGTGACCTGTGAGTGGCCATGTTTGAATTTTCATAATTATTAATGCTATTCCACGGCTTTGCGCATACACTCACACCTTTACACACATGTGTAACATTCATCATTGTGAGTGTGTTTCTCAGTGGGACTTCTCGTTGCGTGAGGGGGCTGGTTTCCTCTCTGTGCCCTGGTTTGGGTTTCACAATATAAAGGACCGGCTTCCCATACTGACAGCTGATGATGTCATGGAAACTGTTATGATTGCACTTAAAAACGGGAGAATGATTTGTAATGAAGTGCAGCCTCACTCGCTTTTTTTCCTCCCCTCGTTTTCATGAGGAAATGGGGGGAGGTGGTCTTCTTTAAACTTTTTGTTCATTAAAGCCATCTACCTGAGCTGAACTTGTACTTTTTTTCAGATATTTATGTCTTTACGCTTTACGTAATCCAGAGCAGGGTGCTTTGTGTGACCGGTTTTAATGCACATTTTACATCCATTGCTGCTTTTCAGGCAAGACACTATAAATTGATTGCAGTATAAAAGACCCGTCGACCCGAGACACAAGGTCTCTGCAGACCTTTATATCAAACTGTCCGGTTCTCATGCCAGACCGCTCAAACAGAAAAGCATGTTGAGAGAGGCCAGGGGGCTTATGGGACTTATGCTTTTGGGACATTGTTAAAGAAAAACTCAGCGGCTATTCTTAATATATTTACAAAAGATATATGACATAAGGACTTTACATAAGGTAGCAGCCAGTCACGGAAAAACTTGCATGACTAATATACATGTTAGACATACGTAAAAGCATGCACAACCTAATAAAGTGCAACAGTCAGACTAAATATCCCATTCATTTTTCTCCATCTAACAATATTGTATAAACCTTTTATAATAGACCTTCCATGAGCTTTGAGATTAAGTGATGATATGCTTTTTTTGTTGTTGTTTTTAATAGCAAATAATTGTAAAGTACCAAACCAAAGCTCAGCAGAAACCACTCACTCTTAAGAAGCACTGACACGTCGTTCCCCTTACACTCTCAAACTACTTCCCCCATTTTCACACACAAGGCTTAAGCCTAGTCCCACACTAAATTGCATGTTTGAGCTGTCTTAACTGAAAGCAACATGCACTGACATATCTTAAAATATGTCAGTGCCATTGTTTTGTCTTAAGATGCAATGTTTTTTATAAGGTATGTTTATAAAAGCTACTTAAATGAAAAATTATACCATGATTTACTTACCCTCAAGCAATCCTAGGTGTATATGACTATCTTCTTTCAGACAAACACAATTGGAGATATATTTAAAAATATCCTGGCTCTTCCAAGCTTTATAATGGCAGTGAGTGAATGGGGGGGCCCAATTTTGAAATAAAAATAATTGCATTCATCCATCGAAAAAGTACACCGCATGGCTCCGGGGGGGTTAATAAAGGCCTTCTGAAGCAAAATTTCTTCAACCCTTCTCATCTGAAGAAGCTCCTGTCGAGATGTTAACTTCCATGGACGACCTGGACGTCTCTGTGAGATGGTTGCAGTTCCATCTTTTTTAAATTTTTGTACAGTATTCTGACTGATAAGTAAAGCTTTGCTGATCTTCTTGTAGCCTTCACCTTTCTGGTGTAAAGAAATTATTTTTTTTCTCAGGTCTTGTGACATTTCTCTTCCATGTGGTGCCATTGCTGACAGCATGAAATGGGAAGGGTTTTTAACACCCTTTTATAGTCAACTGTCTGCTGGACTAATGTAATGAATAGTAAGACTCACTTGTGGTTGAATTCTTGTGTGTATACAGTGGGTATGGAAAGTATTCAGACCCCCTTAAATTTCTCACTCTTTGTTATATTGCAGCCATTTGCTGAAATCATTTAAGTTCATTTTTTTCCTCATTAATGTACACACAGCACCCCATATTGACAGAAAAACACAGAATTGTTGACATTTTTGCAGATTTATTAAAAAAGAAAAACTGAAATATCACATGGTCCTAAGTATTCAGACCCTTTGCTCAGTATTTAGTAGAAGCACCCTTTTGATCTAATACAGTCATGAGTCTTTTTGGGAAAGATGCAACAAGTTTTTCACACCTGGATTTGGGGACCCTCTGCCATTCCTCCTTGCAGATCCTCTCCAGTTCTGTCAGGTTGGATGGTAAACGTTGGTGGACAACCATTTTTAGGTCTCTCCAGAGATGCTCAATTGGGTTTAAGTCAGGGCTCTGGCTGGGCCATTCAAGAACAGTCACGGAGTTGTTGTGAAGCCACTCCTTCGTTATTTTAGCTGTGTGCTTAGGGTCATTGTCTTGTTGGAAGGTAAACCTTCGGCCCAGTCTGAGGTCCTGAGCACTCTGGAGAAGGTTTTCATCCTGTACTTGGCCGCATTCATCTTTCCCTCGATTGCAACCAGTCGTCCTGTCCCTGCAGCTGAAAAACACCCCCACAGCATGATGCTGCCACCACCATGCTTCACTGTTGGGACTGTATTGGACAGGTGATGAGCAGTGTCTGGTTTTCTCTACACATACCGCTTAGAATTAAGGCCATAAAGTTCTATCTTGATCTCATCAGACCAGAGAATCTTATTTCTCACCATCTTGAAGTCCTTCAGGTGTTTTTTAGCAAACTCCATGCGGGCTTTCATGTGTCTTGCACTGAGGAGAGGCTTCCGTTGGGCCTCTCTGCCATAAAGCCCCGACTGGTGGAGGGCTGCAGTGATGGTTGACTTTCTACAACTTTCTCCCATCTCCCGACTGCATCTCTGGAGCTCAGCCACAGTGATCTTTGGGTTCTTCTTTACCTCTCTCACCAAGGCTCTTCTCCCCCGATAGCTCAGTTTGGCCGGACGGCCAGCTCTAGGAAGGGTTCTGGTCATCCCAAACGTCTTCCATTTAAGGATTATGGAGGCCACTGTGCTCTTAGGAACCTTAAGTGCAGCAGAAATTTGTAACCTTGGCCAGATCTGTGCCTTGCCACAATTCTGTCTCTGAGCTCTTCAGGCAGTTCCTTTGACCTCATGATTCTCAATTGCTCTGACATGCACTGTGAGCTGTACGGTCTTATATAGACAGGTGTGTGGCTTTCCTAATCAAGTCCAATCAGTATAATCAAACACAGCTGGACTCAAATGAAGGTGTAGAACCATCTCAAGGATGATCAGAAGAAATGGACAGCACCTGAGTTAAATATATGAGTGTCACAGCAAAGGGTCTGAATACTTAGGACCATGTGATATTTCAGTTTTTCTTTTTTAATAAATATTATTTATTTATTTAATTTATTTATATATATATATATTTAGGTATATTATAATCAAAGTTTATAATGTTTTGATTCATCTCACGGCTGTTTGATCGCACTGTTCTTTGAAGATTTTTTTAAAAAACTGTATGAAGCAGAGTTATTGTTATTTTGTAATTCTAGTTGCATTCTAGTTGCAAAAAAATAAAATATATACAATGCATGAAAAATTAAAATTATTTATTTATTTCAGTTAAATAAATTAAATAATTACATTTTTAGTTTTAGTTTTTCTTAACAATAACAACACTGCCATTGACAAAATAAATGTGATAAAATACTTCCAGAACAAAGGCTACTTATGGGTATTCACTGTCAAATTCATATGAAGACCTTTTGTACAGATTCGGTGTGAGTTTGTGCTAGAAATAGCAGAAGATTTATGTGTTTTGTCGATAAAGAGCGTTCACATGGTGGAGGGAGATGAGTTCGGAAGAGGGAAAAAAGGAGGGGGCTGAAGCAGTGGGGTGATCACCATGTTGCACCTGCAGTGTCGTTGCTCGTTGGGAAAAGGGAAAAAACAGGATATGGCGCTCAAACAACATCCTGTTACAACACCCCCCTCCCTTTGGGGTGTTTTTGTGTATATGTGTGTGTGTGTGTGTGTGGATCTGTGTGTTTGATAATTCATGCCTCCTGAGAAAAAAGTGCGAATGACCTGAATTAGGATACGGTGGGGACGATGGTGAAAGGAGAGTGGGTGGTCTTGTCTCCTCAGATTGAGTTTCATCAATTCTCTCCCATTCACCTCGTATTTCATTCATTCTACCTTAGGGGAAAGACAATGAATAGAGTGTGTGTTTGTTTGTGTGTGTGAGAGAGAGGGAAAGAGAAAAAAGCCATCAGAGAGATAAATAGTGAGTGAGTGTGTGTGCATATCCTTTGCTCTTAATGATAGTCTGAGTAAGTGGCCTTTTTACTGGAATCAAAGCCCTTCCTTTTGTGGAAAAAACGCTTCATGCTGTAAAACTGCTGTCTAAAATTGGCAAAAAAGGTGAAAGAATAGCACCATCATTTCCTTGTGGCGATAAAGTGAGGCATTACTGCACGTTTACATGGACTTCCTACTAGGTTCTTACTGCAAGAGACTTCCTTCTGTCTGTGTTCAAAGAGAAAGCGGGATGTAGCATCAGTCATCATAACAGTACGTGGTAATGATATAGTCTACAGCTGACTTACATGTCGTTACGCGTTCTATTTTTACCAAATCCAGTGATTCAGGACCTGAACCAATAGAGTTTGGGTTAATTGTGTCTAAACACATGGGGGCTTTTCCTATACCTTTGCCTTTTTTTCTGCATAGGAAAGGCCCGTGTGAAGGGAAGTGTGCGTGGTGGTTGTGTTTGGCTACGGGAAGGCAAAGTGTTAAAGTTATTTGCTGAGAGGGAGCGTGGTGTTTAGGGGGCATCCTGTTCACAAAAACTGTTTCCTGTCTCAGCTTAGGATGCCATAAACAACAACGTGAGGGAGAGAGGCATAAAATAATCTATTTGAAAGATATAACAGGTTCACTAGTCACAAATGACAACTGAGAATAATTCGAGAGATACTATCATCTCCATAGGGTTTTTTTTTTTTTGAGCCAATCACATGAGCATTTTTAATGTCACTTTTTTAATGACCCATGCAGATGATTTTTTTTTAATGGAAAAACTTGTTACTAGTTATTTTTAAGATATTTTATTACTTCTTTTTGAAACACTAATAGCTGTGGTAAATAATCATTAGACTACATATGCATTATGAATGTTTTATTAATAATATTTTACTAATAATTACAATTACTATTGTTTTTATGCCATTTTTTAAAAATAAATTAATACTTTTAATACTTTCTATTGCAAGGAAGCATTAAATTGATCAAAAGTGACTGTAAAGACTTTTACATTGTTACAAAAATATATATATTAAATATCAGTTTGCACACACACACACAAAATATTAAGCAGCACATCTGTTTTCAACATTGATAATAATAAGAAATGTTTCTTGAGCACCAAATCAGCATATTAGAATGATTTCTGAAGGATCATGTGACACTGAAGACACTAATGATGCTGAAAATTCAGCTTTGCCATCACAGGCATAAATTATTTTTTTAAATAAATTAAAATGGAAAACTGGCTGTTTTTAAGTGGAGAAAAAATGCCTTTTTGTTTCAGGTTCTGTAGTTACAACACCTTAATATGGTCTAGACTCTTTATTCTGCTGGTCTTTCTGCTGTGGCCGATGCAGTCTTGATGAACAGGACCGGCAGATCTTTTTTGCAGCAGCTGCAGCAGGTGCATTGCTGAAATACACACACACAGACGCGTACATTTATGAATGTTTTTTGGCTTGCTCACACAGTCAAACCACAACGCTTGATCCTCGTCATTTTGAGCAGTTTGGCCACCGATTACAGCTCGTAAAACACGTGATATCATTACACAATTATTAGCTGAAATAAGCCAGCTGATGTAACAGAGCAAAATGAAAGCTTGTTCTTGGATCAGCCCCAAACCGTTTCCTTTGGGAGCTTTCAATGTGCCCTACTGCACTTCTTGATGAAAGGATTGATCTATAATTGGGATAATGAAGGAAATAAGCCTTGGGACCATCAAGGCCCTAGTTAGGCCTTGACGTCTATCCATGCCAACTCTTTCCCTCTCTTCCCGTCCCTTTCTGCAACTGCCCTCATATTGACTTAGGACGCCACTGATGGATATTTTCTGGCACAGAGGTTGGTGTATCTACCCATCAGATTCTTTTGTCCAGCCTTGGCATACGCCCTGTTTCTCTCTCTCATAACGGTGTCCACTCTGATGACTAGGTGTACGTGATGATGCATGCGTGCCAAATCATTGTGCCATTCAATGCGTGTGTATGCCATCCTGGTAGTGCAGCTGTCCATGTCTGTCTAAATACACGCCCCTTCAAGCAGACGAACTGGACTGCACATGATGGTTTGGGGCAGGTTTATGACGGAAGAGCTTTGTGGCTTTGTGCGCCTCTACAGAGGATCGTGCATTACCACTAAGTGTTATTAATATAAATGAGTTATTTGTTTTCATTCTCATTGGCTGTCTGATGACTCACTGTTTGAACACATAAGTTGGGTTATATAAAGTCAGCATGAAACAGAAGATGCAATAGTCTTTTCTTCTTGTGATGTATATCCAAGTGAAATGGATTCTTGAGCAAGAAAAATGTAGGGCGGGACTTGATGTTGCCCTTTGGGATTCGATTGGATCGTTGTCGTTTGCTATTGCTGAGATCTCATGTGAGTGACAGGTTGTCCCAGGTTGTGTTTGATGAATTGTGATATATTTTAGTGTAAAACAGGATATTCAATGAGAAAAACAGTTAAATTTAAGTAATTGTTTACTGAAAATCTTCTTGACGTCCACTCTATCTTGCAGTGATGTGTTTTTTAGAGAGTTTATGATAGCTATAGCAATGTCTAAAGAATGAACAAATTATTTTCAGCCTGATTTTTTTCACTGAATCAGTTCATTCAGAATTAGGGCTGCTCAATTATGGCAAAAATCATAATCACAATTATTTTGTTTTAAAATTGAAATCACGATTATCTGAAGGGTTAGTTAACCAAAAAATGAAATGAAATTTCTGTTATTATTTACTCACCCACATGTCGTAAGACCTTTGTTCATCTTCGGAAAACAAATTAAGGTGTTTTTGATGAAATCCGTAAGGTAGAAAGCAATGAAAGCAACGAAATTACCACATTCAAGGTCTAGAAAAGCGACGAGAATACACTAAAAAACAACGACTTTATTCAACAAATTCGTCTTTCCCTGTCATTCTCCTACGCTATTTAACATGGGAGAGATGAATTTGTTGAATAAAGTCGTTATTTTTGTTTTGTTTTTGCACGCAAAAAGTATTCTCATTGCTTTATAACATTAAGGTTGAAACACAGTAGTCACGTTTTACTACTTTTCTAGACCTTGAATGTGGTAATTTCGTTGCTTTCTATGGAGGATAAAAAAAACCTCTCGGATTTCATCAAAAATATCTTCATTTGTGTTCTGAAGATGAACGAAGGTCTTACGGGTGTGAAACGACATGAGGGTGAGTACTTAATGACATAAAATTTAATGGTGGGTGATATGATCAAAGTCTTATTTCATGATATGAGTAGTTTTAAATGTCAGTGAAATTTCACAATTATCAATACTTCAGCAAAAACTAATGCTAGGTTAATTAATGTAAGTAAAAGTCCTCAAAACAGTTACAGTTAGTCAAATGTAAAATAACACTACTGTATACATTGCAGTACATTACAAAAATGCACTAATCCTTATTAAAACTTCAGTGTATTCATTCAAGAGCAGTGAGGGATTTTATCTTTGTCGTTTGTTGTTTGATTAACAATAATGACAGCAACAGATTTATTAGGCTGCTGTCACTTTAGGAGCTAATGCACAGATCCAATATACTGTTACACACACGCTCTTTCTCAGTGTTTACATTCACTTAAGACATAACCAACAGTGATTATGAGGATACTTACCAAAACGGCATTTTGACATATTTGTGTTTAGGCTATTTGACTGTTTAGGCATGTATCTTATTCCCAAAGTGTGCTTTGCTTATGCTGCGGCCCGTCTTGGAGTGCGCACAGAAGGCCACCTAGGGAACAGTATCTCTTTCACAGCTTTATACACTTTTAATAACACTGTTTAATAACAAGCAAAGCGAAAGCATGAATGAAAGCACACTGCTGTGAAGGAAAGAAAGGTGCGCAATGATTGTTTTACCTCAATTATCTTGTTTTCATAATCGTTGGAAGCCAAAATCGAAACCGACAATCAATTACGATTAATTGCATATCCCTATTTAGAATGATTCTTTCACAAATCAAATTGATCTGGTTCTCAAGTTCTACTCACTGCCTCAGTGATCCAGTCAAAGTAACAGCTGAAGTGGGGGGTATATATTTGGAGACTTGGTATATAAGTGGAATAAACACTTGATCAATGCAATTGATTTTTGTTGCTTGTACAGTTTACTAGATAAAATGAACTAATGCAACACAATTCCTAATCATTTTGCAAATTAATTTCATCCACTTAATTTTATAAAATGGAAGTTTACCTTATCCACTTGTGTGTTCAAATTGAATTTATAAGGCTGAATTGTGCATTCATCCACTATATGTACAGATGTGTTGTCCCAAATTTTCTAGCTAGTATGGTTTTAAACTCTTGTTTGTTTTAGAGGGAACAGGTCAAGGAGAGGTTTCAAGAAGAGTGCAAAAGTTGACACGGAAAGGATCCAAATGTCTTGGATATTCATGTAGTCTGTCTGCTGTTAACTTCCTCCTTGATGCAGTATCACGTAACAGGTTTCTCCGATCACGAAGCTAAGATTTTCTAACCATCCTGGTGGATTTAAAACCCACAAGGCATGGATCCAAATCCAAATGTGTTGTTGTTATATTCCCTCAACCCATTACGAAATATTTGGAGGCTTTATGAACGTATCAGTTGTGCTGTGGTTGTTAAGTGCTTTGGCTTTCAGGCAATGGCTCTTATTACAGAGATACTTACAAACTGCAACACTACTCTGTGACAACAATTTCTCATCTAGTACCAAAAACAACAACAACAACTTGTCCTTAATGTTATCATGCCTGTTCTTTCTCATGCATCAAGCCTCAATTGGGTCAGAAGTCTTGACACCAACACAGTAATAGTGCTTCATCAGAGAGTAAGTAAACAAAGAGGGCAAACTAGAACAACGGAACGAGAAGTTATTATTACGATATATAGACAAAGGTGGACGGAGTGTGGGAAGGATATGCATCTAATGACAAAATAAGGGAAGGAATGAGAGTGAGAGAGTCACCAAGAACCTGAACTCTCAGTCCAGTACCTATAATCAAGGGCGTTCTTCCTCTTCAAGTGTCTGTGTGCTGAAAAAAATGACAAGACTTTCCATGAATGGGGTGTAAAACACACACACATATGTCAGTTCAACAGATTATGTTCAAATTATGTTGTTTTATGACTTTAATTGCTGCATAGTGTTGAGATGGTTATGAGGTTGCACAGGCCAAAATCACCATTTTATGGTGTGATACAGGCATTCGATGTGTTTAAAACTAGTATAATAGATTAATCCTGTTAGATAAATGTTTATCTGTTATGTAAACCAAATGAGATTTCTGCCTCTGTTGCTTAAAATATTACAAAATGAATGCGACCACAACTTGTACCCTGTTACAAAATGAACGTGACCACAACTTGTACCCTATTCGAGGAAAGTGCCTTATAATGTTTCAATGAGATGGTCTTTATGTGTGTGCGCAGTGAAATGAATGAATGAATGAGAAGTGTGTTTACAAAGTGTGTGTGTCGAGAGGAAAAAGAGAGAGGATTTCATTTTATTGACTGGACGTGGTTAGGCCCCTGTATGGAGGGAAAAGGAGAGGAATTTCCCATGCGGTCTGCGGTGCTTTTAGGAAGCAAAAAGCTTTTAAAAAAAGACCTCTGCGGAAACTGGGAGAGGTGGGGGGAAGTCAGAAACGTCAGGCCAGGAGTTGGTGTGAAATTATTCCTGCCATGAGAATTCCACACACACACACACACACACACACACACACCGGATAAGAAATTTCTTTACGTCTTTAGTTAGTGGAGCTCACAGGTCCATTGGCATGATCGCAAGATTTCTTTCCGAGCGGCTCTTTTGTATCAAATGTCTTCATCTCGTATTCTTTCCATCGACTTGTGCTCCATGTAACTCAAGACAACGCAACACAATTTGCTGAGGCATGTGCTAAAACCCAAGCTGTACAGTGAAGAGATAGAAGAGAGGCCTAGTTTGAAATAGAGAGTAACGAGGGTTAGTAATGCTTGTATGAGATCATGTTCATTTCCATTTGTTTGTGTCTTTGTAGTTTCCATTTTATGGGCCAAGGCGATCGTATTCCGTGAATATGTCCCATTTTAGCTGAACGCTCATGAAGTGTTTAGCTGTCGTCACTTGCATTTCTAGCTCCACCTCTAAGTAAAGATAGTAACTGTTCATTTTAATTCTACAAATTATACAAATACATTAACTGATGTTATTTTACACAACTTGGTATGTCAAACATGTATTAGTAGGCCTATACACTACTATTTTTATTTTAAATGAATGAATGCTTTTTTATTCTGCAAGGATCCATTAATTTAAAAAAATATGACAGCAAAGACATTTATAATGTTACAAAAAATTCAATTTCAAATAAATGCTGTTCTTTTGAACTTTCTACAAACCCAATTCCAAAAATGTTGTGACACTGTACAAATTGTGAATTAAAAAAGGAATGCAATAATTTACAAATCTCATAAACTTATATTTTATTCACAATAGAATATAGATAACATATCAAATGTTGAAAGTGAGACATTTTGAAATGTCATGCCAAATATTGGCTCATTTTGGATTTCATGAGAGCTACACGTTCCAAAAAAGTTGGGACAGGTAGCAATAAGAGGCCGGAAAAGTTAAATGTACATATAAGGAACAGCTGGAGGACAAATTTGCAACTTGTTAGATCAATTGGCAACATGATTGGGTATAAAAAGAGCCTCTCAGAGTGGCAGTGTCTCTCAGAAGTCAAGATGGGCAGAGGATCACCAATTCCCCCAATGCTGCGGCGAAAAATAGTGGAGCAATATCAGAAAGGAGTTTCTCAGAGAAAAATTGTTTGAAGTTATCATCATCTACAGTGCATAATATCATCCAAACATTCAGAGAATCTGGGACAATCTCTGTGCCTAAGGTTCAAGGCCGGAAAACCATACTGGATGCCCGTGATCTTCGGGCCCTTAGACGGCACTGCATCACATACAGGAATGCTACTATAATGGAAATCATAACATGGGCTCAGGAATACTTCCAGAAAACATTGTCGGTGAACACAATCCACCGTGCCATTCACCGTTGCCGGCTAAAACTCTATAGGTCAAAAAAGAAGCCAGATCTAAACATGATCCAGAAGCACAGGCGTTTTCTCTGGGCCAAGGCTCATTTAAAATGGACTGTGGCAAAGTGGAAAACTGTTCTGTGGTCAGACGAATCAAAATTTGAAGTTCTTTTTGGAAAACTGTGACGCCATGTCATCCGGACTAAAGAGGACAAGGACAACCCAAGTTGTTATCAGCGCTCAGTTCAGAAGCCTGCATCTCTGATGGTATGGGGTTGCATGATTGCGTGTAGCATGGGCAGCTTACACATCTGGAAAGGCACCATCAATGCTGAAAGGTATATCCAAGTTCTAGAACAACATATGCTCCCATCCAGACATTGTCTCTTTCAGGGAAGACCTTGCATTTTCCAACATGACAATGCCAGACCACATACTGCATCAATTACAACATCATGGCTGCGTAGAAGAAGGATCCGGGTACTGAAATGGCCAGCCTGCAGTCCAGATCTTTCACCCATAGAAAACATTTGGCGCATCATAAAGAGGAAGATGCGACAAAGAAGACCTAAGACAGTTGAGCAACTAGAAGCCTGTATTAGACAAGAATGGGACAACATTCCTATTCCTAAACTTGAGCAACTTGTCTCCTCAGTACCCAGACATTTGCAGACTGTTATAAAAAGAAGAGGGGATGCCACACAGTGGTAAACATGGCCTTGTCCCAACTTTTTTGAGATGTGTTGATGCCATGAAATTTAACATCAACTTATTTTTTCCCTTAAAATGATACATTTTCTCAGTTTAAACATTTGATATGTCATCTATGAATAAAATATTGAAATTTGAAACTTCCACATCATTGCATTCTGTTTTTATTCACAATTTGTACAGTGTCCCAACTTTTTTGGAATCGGGTTTGTATATTAAGAATCCTGAAAATAATGTATCATGGTCTACAAAAATATTAAGAAGCACAACTTTTTTTCAACATTAATAATACAAAACGTTACTTGAATACCAAATCATTTGACACTGAAGACTGTAATGATGCTGAAAATTCATAAGAAAAAACATAAAATATCTTACCCCAAATTTTGAATGGTAATGTCTGTACAAGTTGACTACAATTATTAAATACTCTAAAAAATGTTTTAATTGTTATTTCATTATTTATATTATATTTATTTATAAAAGTAGGCCTATATTATGGCATTAAACCTTAAACTCCTCTAATATGCACAACTTTAGTTTGATGACATTGCAAGTTGTTACAAATGAATGCAAGTGAAGTGAACTTCAACTGATATCCCGTGCTAAGGGAGTAGGGAGCAGTGAACACTTTGTAGGGACCCTGTCAATCTATCCCAGCAGAGACGGCTTTAAGTAAACCATTCTTAGTTTTATTCCACCACAAAGTGGCACTATCAAAATATATAGTTTGTTGGAGGCCAAAAGCACAGCAACATTGACTCAACCAATGGCATGAGTTTGGGGTGGTATCTATTTAGTCAGCCAAGGTTAGTCTTTGGGAAACCTGCTTGAACACAGTCATTATTTATGCATATCCATGAGTAGAAATTACACACTTTGCCTTTAACACATGCAACTGAACTGAAAGTGTAAAGTTGCCAGCATGTGCACTTCCCCTGAATAGCTGTCATCTGCGTGTGTTAGTTGTTTTGGTTTACACTGTAAATGCATCCGTGTGCAACCAATGAAAGTAATATTCCCAAATCGCTCAGTTGCTAAAAAGTACCTCCCCGCACTACTACAGTAATGAGGTCATAATCCGTTACCCTGAGAGATACGGATAGCGACGCATATGATTTACAGCTTCCTGAAAGCTCTGAACTTCTCACTCAGGCTTCCATTGATAGATTTGGGGTTAGGGGATACATTTGATATGCCTGTAAACACAATTGCCATTAAGTCAGTCCTGATAGACAGCCGTTGACCTTTGCTAAAACCGCAGGGCAAGAAGGCTTCGAATATTTCATTGTTCTCATCAGACTCCTTTAATGGTCCTATGGGTTTAATGATGGGGTTAAGCCTCTAAGTGAAGTAACTAGACCCCCGGCATGCACATACAGAGCTCTTTATCTATGAGCCAAGGAGTTTTTGCCTATTTTTGCTATAGAGGATGAAACAGGAGCTGAGAAAAGAAGCTAAAGAGGTCTGGACAGCTGCAAAGACGCATCTCATGGAAGAAAGTGAGAGTTAACAAGTGAGGCATTGGGTACCTTGTTAAAAGGTGTGTCACGTAAAGAACGTACCAAGTGTGTGTGACTTCTGTGTTTATTTATGTGGTTGTTGCATATTTTCCCATGTGTATCGAGATCTTTCCATGATAAGCCTGTCCCAGCAGCGCATGGTTAAATCATATACAAGGCCACACACCCTGTTAAAAAAGACCATCTTAGATCAGCATTTTCCATTATAGTCCAGGCTGGTTTATGCTGGTTAGATCTGGTCTGGTGCTGGTCCAGCAGCATGGCCATGCTATTTAGCACCAAATATAATCAATATAAACCCTTCCGTTCAAAAGTTTGGGGTTGGTGAAAATGTTTTTGAAAGAAATTTCTTATGCTCACCACGGCTGCTTTTATTTAAATAAAATACAGTAAAAAAAGTAATATTGTGAATTATTATTACAATTTAAAATAACATTTCTATTTTAATATTTTAAAATATAATTTATTTCTGTGATGCAAAGCTGAATTTTCAGCATCATTACTCCAGGCTTCAGTGCATGATCCTTCAGAAATCATTCTAATGATTTGGTGCTAAAGAAACATTTCTTATTATTATCAACATTGAAAACAGTTGTGCTTTGTAATTTTTTGTGGAAACCGTGATAGGCGTACACAAGATAAATTTGAAATAGAAATCTTTTGTATCATTATAAATGTATTGCCACTTTTTCAATGTATGCATCCCTAAAAGTAAAAAAAAAAAAAAAAAAAAAAAAAAAAAATATATATATATATATATATATATATATATATATATATATATATATATATATATATACACACACACACACACACACGTGTGTACTTTTTTATTTTATTATAATATAAATATAAAGAAAAACAGTCAGGTCAAGGGTGAGCAAATGGTGATAGAAATTAACATTTTCTTTGCTTTTCTTTGCACAAAGTGGATTGTGAATAATTTTAAGCTTACAGTAAGTGTCACATTTTGGTTTAGTTTCTGTTTTCATGGACTTTTAGTTTGCATGTTTTCCTTGTTTTGCATGTGTTCAGTTCCTGTTTCCCTAAGTTTCCTTAGTTACTGATTGTTTCTATGGTTACTGATTTTGTTCTTCACCTGTGTCTTGTTTGGTTGCTCATTTGCTCTGGTATATATTGCCCTGTGTTTCTATCTTGAGTTGTTGGTTAATGTCTTTGTTTAACAAAGCTGTTACATTGCGTTTTGATTTGATTTACCTGTTTGAATGATCTTTGTTCATTAACACTGCTGCAAAAGATCCTCTACTGAACTTTCCTTGCTGTACCGTGACAGTATGGGACACTATTTGACCTCAACGATCTTTCCCTGTTTTGTATTTATATCGAGTTGCCATGGAAATGTAAATGACATCTCATTGGAAGCAGTGGCAGAGGATCTGATGTATTTAGATTAATGGTGTGTGAGAGGGGAAGGTGATGTCTCTCAGGTCATGTGGGGGACAACCCAAGAGAGATGTCACACGGTCGGCAGTGACGCTTTCTCCCTCCGTCCAGAACAATACACGGAACCAGCTGCTGCTGTGAGAGTCACTACAACACCAAGGACCCAACTGAGAACCTGTTTACCCGTGTATCGTCCAGCCGTGCCCAGGCCGGACATACACACACACACAAGTTCCGTCACTAGTTTATCAAGCATCCTCTTCGGTGTGTGCAGGCTGACTACTGCTGTCATTGTCACCACAAGTTCTCACCTCCCCTTTGTCTACAGTAACAACAAAGTCATCGGAACTCTTTTTGAAGGTCTGAACAAAGAGACCTGAATTACATTTTTGTTGTTGTTTGTGGTCTCACACCCACAGACCGTCTGCAGTCCATTCACAGACTGTCTGATGCATACTGCGCATTATCCAAAAATTCAGCAGTTACTGTAAAACAGCCGGCCCTCAGTCTTCATTTAGAAACTTATTTCAACATGATTCATCCTCAATACAACTACTTGAACCTCATAACGAACAGTTGAATTACATGGCTTTACCGGGTTATAGATTTATGGATGTATACATCAAAGCTGATAATCATATCTAGGGCAATAGAAGCCCATTTCTCATCCCACTTCAGTGAAGTGAGATGCCTATTAGAGATTTATTCCTTTGGTCTGGTGATATTTTAATTAGTTGCAGCTGTACTCTTTAGTAGGGGCACAGTTTTCATAAAGTCCTTCAGCTGCTAATATATGTTCAAAGTTCAGTTGCCGTGAATGGTGAAGCAGATGCAAGAAGAGACTCATGCCTTCAGGTTCTGGTACCAAACTTATATACTTACTTACTCGTTAAAGGGATAGTTCACCCAAAAATTAAAATTATCCCATGAGTTACTCATCCTCAAGCAATCCAACTTTAGGTATATATGACGATCTTCTTTCAGACAAACACATTCAAAGTTTTATTAAACAATATTCTTGCTCTTCCAAGCTTTATAATGGTAGTGAAGGAAGCGTGAGATTTTGAAGCCTGAAAAAGTGCATCCATCCATCCATCATAAAAATAATCCAAATGGCTCCAGGGGGTTAATAAAGGCCTTCTGAAGCGAAGCGATGTTTTTTTGTAAGAAAAATATCCATATTTAAAACTTTTTTTAACTATAATAACTAGCTTCCAGCAGACGGCCATATACATCTATTTGCGGCGGAATAATAACCCCTGACCTGACGCATGACGTATTAAACGCGGAAGCGCAAGGATGGAGCAAAACAAAACACCGGTCACGAATTAGAAGTCTAAAATGAGAACTTTTAAAGAGAAATGTTGGAGGATTTCAATATAAGAGAAGAGGCTTGAGTTTGTTGCCCAGCCCTATTTGTTAAAACCACAAGAGGCATCTAAGCTTATGCTACTCCTACATCCTAAGTCGCGTCAGAGGTCATTCTTTCACCATAACTCGATGCGTACGGTCGTCTGCCGGAAGCTAGTTATTATAGTTTATAAAGTTTTAAAAATGGATATTTTTCTTACAAAAACCCATCACTTTGCTTCAGAAGGCCTTTATTAACCCCCTGGAGCTGTTTGGATTACTTTTATGATGGATGGATGCACTTTTTTGGGCTTCAAAATCTCACGCCCCCTTCACTACAATTATAAAGCTTGGAAGAGCGAGAATATTGTTTAATATAACTTTGATTGTGTTCGTCTGAAAGAAGATAGTCATATACAGGTGCTGGTCATATAATTAGAATATCATCAAAAAGCTGATTCATTTCACTAATTCCATTCAAAAAGTGAAACTTGTATATTATATTCATTCATTACACACAGACTGATATATTTCAAATGTTTATTTAGTTTTAATTTTGATGATTATAACTGACAACTAAGGAAAATCCCAAAGACAGTATCTCAGAAAATTAGAATATTACTTAAGACCAATACAAAGAAAAGATTTTTAGAAATCTTGGCCAACTGAAAATATGAACATAAAAAGTATGAGCATGTACAGCACTCAATACTTAGTTGGGGCTCCTTTTGCCTGAATTACTGCAGCAATGCGGCGTGGCATGAAGTCGATCAGTCTGTGGCACTGCTCAGGTGTTATGAGAGCCCAGGTTGCTCTGATAGTGGCCCTCAGCTCTTCTGCATTGTTGGGTCTGGCATATCGCATCTTCCTCTTCACAATACCCCATAGATTTTCTATGGGGTTAAGGTCAGGCGAGTTTGCTGGCCAATTAAGGACAGGGATACCATGGTCCTTAAACCAGGTACTGGTAGCTTTTGCACTGTGTGCAGGTGCCAAGTCCTGTTGGAAAATGAAATCTGCATCTCCATAAAGTTGGTCAGCAGCAGGAAGCATGAAGTGCTCTAAAACTTCCTGGTATACGGCTGCGTTGACCTTGGACCTCAGAAAACACAGTGGACCAACACCAGCAGATGACATGGCACCCCAAACCATCACTAACTGTGGAAACTTTACACTGGACCTCAAGCAACGTGGATTGTGTGCCTCTCCTCTCTTCCTCCAGACTCTGGGACCCTGATTTCCAAAGGAAATGCACAATTTACTTTCATCAGAGAACATAACTGTGGACCACTCAGTCCAGTCCTTTTTGTCTTTAGCCCAGGCAAGACGCTTCTGATGCTGTCTGTTGTTCAAGAGTGGCTTGACACAAGGAATGCGACAGCTGAAACCCATGTCTTACATACGTCTGTGCGTAGTGGTTCTTGAAGCACTGACTCCAGCTGCCACTCTTCCACTCTTTGTGAATCTCCCCCACATTTTTGAATGGGTTTTGTTTCACAATCCTCTCCAGGGTGCGGTTATCCCTATTGCTTGTACACTTTTTTCTACCACATCTTTTCCTTCCCTTCACCTCTCTATTAATGTGCTTGGACACAGAGCTCTGTGAACAGCCAGCCTCTTTTGCAATGACCTTTTGTATCTTGCCCTCCTTGTGCAAGGTGTCAATGGTCGTCCTTTGAACAACTGTCAAGTCAGCAGTCTTCCCCATGATTGTGTAGCCTACAGAACTAGACTGAGAGACCATTTAAAGGCCTTTGCAGGTGTTTTGAGTTAATTAGCTGATTAGAGTGTGGCACCAGGTGTCTTCAATATTGAACCTTTTCACAATATTCTAATTTTCTGAGATACTGAATTTGGGCTTTTCCTTAGTTGTCAGTTATAATCATCAAAATTAAAAGAAATAAACATTTGAAATATATCAGTCTGTGTCTAATGAATGAATATAATATACAAGTTTCACTTTTTGAATGGAATTAGTGAAATAAATCAGCTTTTTGATGATATTCTAATTATATGACCAGCACCTGTACACCTAGGATGGCTTGAGAGTGAGTACATCATGGGAAAATTTTCATTTTGGGGTGAACTATCCCTTTAAGATGCAGTGTTGTAAGTATGTATTGCTAACTTCTGCCATTTTGCTAACTTCATCCACACAAATTCTATCCAAAACACTGCGTTCAAAAAGTGTATCAGATGTCAGATTTCTGATTTGCTAAAAAAGTGTGAGCTGACTCTCAAGATGCTTGTTTATTGTTTAAAGAGTCACTTAAAAAGCATTTTTAACACAAACAGAATTTAGAAAATTTCTCAGTAAAAACCCCAGTGAATATTTTCCACACTGATGCACTATGAGGAATCTGACAGCTGTTTTGAGAAACTTTCATAGTCAGCTGTGAGCGGCTGTGTGTACTTATGACAGCTGTCATATCAGAATTAATACTCAAGTATTTTCTACCAAATTTATTTAATCAAATTAATTACATTTTATGCTAATTAATTATTCTAATTAATTGCATATATTAACACAATTTGGTGCTTCCTATGTTTTTTTACATATTGTTTTTTAATATATATATATATATATTTTTACATTTATTTATTTGTTGCGAATAAGTTGCATTTGGACCTACATCTGTTGGGTTTTTTTTAGTTAAATTTTTATACAGCCTAATCAAAACTACAAAGTAAAAATAAGGAAAAAAATCTCATCTGGTTTTCCTAGTGAAATGTGTTATGTGATAATGTGCAAGGTAAAGGCTTCTACTCAGGAAACTGATTGGAGGGAATCAAGAAATGTGTAAACAAACACACTCCCTCTCTCTGTTTCCTGAAGGTAGGATGTGGCCCTTTATATTTAGATCACAGCTGTTCAGCATAATAAAAATATTCAAGGCCCCCCGTGGCCAATGAGTGGGGAGACTGACCTCACCATACAGAATCCCTTCAGAAATTCAACCCTGAAAAAAAAACCTCACCTGCTTATAGCCTTAGTAATCCTGAAGACATTGATTAGCTTGTTCAGGTGTGTTTGATTAGGGTTGGAGCTTAACTCTGCAGGACAGCGGCACTCCAGGACCAACACTGCCTATACCCGATCTACGTAATCCAATTTTTACACTGAAATTGTCGCCAAAGAATGGCTTTTAAAAGACAAAGACCCTTTGCACATTGTAATTAAACACATAAAGTATCAGTAAGATTGATCTGTGATCTACTGGCATATGTTATTCATTAGGCTAAGCAGTACGGGCGAACAAAAGAGTAGGAAGTCTATGGACATGCGGACATGTGTCTTTGCTTTCACGAGGGTCAATGATGTCTGTCCCACCATGGGATTTCCCATTATAGTGTCTGTGTGTGTGTAAGAGGAAAACACCATGTTGACCTTAGCTAAGTGTGTGTCAGTTCAGACAGCTGCTCACTGCAATGTTGGACAGCTGTTAGGAGAGAGAGAGAGTATTGGACTGTGTGTGGGTTTGAAAGGGACAATAACTGTTTGAGACTCGCTTGCTGTTTTTAAACGTGGTGTGTCCCGTTTTCAGTGCGGTTCCGAGTTTCCATGCAGGCCAGATAGGGAAGTATTTTAACCAGCTGAGCGGGAAAGAGGAGACAGCTGGGGTGAAATCTGAAACAGCATCAGACAAGCTTTTAAAAATAAAACTTTCATCCCTTTAGAAGAGCTGTTTTTATCATGTAAAGGTCATTCAGGGGGGAAAGTGCGGTCTTCCTTTAATTGTCTTAATAATACCCCTTTTCCATAGAGGAGAATATACTCCGTGACCTGACTGATACATATTCCATGTAAAATTATTATAAGCAGGGCTTGACATTAACACCCGCCAACCCGCCAAATGTGGGTAGATTTCAGCTGTGGCGGGTAAGACAGCCACTCCCACTAGCCACTTTGGCTAGCTGAATTTAATTTCAGCTTACAGCCAAATGAAATGCCAAGATCGTCATATCGCAAAATTACAATTCAATTACAATTCTTTATCGATTAACTTGCTGATAGTGAAGGCGGGATAGGCAGAATCATGCTGAATGACACACAACTGTTATTGAGCTCTCTCTCTGTCATGCACGATCTGTTCTCCTTGCGCCTGAATAGTCAAATACACGCACACACAGATGTGAAAATGCCCTTCGTGTAGAGTATCTTGCGTGAATACAGTCGGTCATGGATTAAGTGTACGTAAACAGGTTGGTAAAAACTGGATATGTTCAGTATATTAAGTCCATGCATTCAGCAACCCAATTAAATACCTGTCTGTCATTAATGTTAATCAAACAACAAAAGATGTTAAATAAATGTATACATGTTAAATAAAAGAGTGTATCTGGAAAAAAAGATTGTTTTTTAATCAACTATTTTTTTTTTTTTTTGTAATTTGCTAATTTGCTTCTTTGTTCTTTTTATATAGACTAACAAAAATAATTACATTTCTCATATTAGCCTATGCTCATATTGCCCACCTGTACATACCAGCTAATATACAATGCAGTCTTGATTTGGGTGGTCACTCTGCATTTGAAAGTTTGAAAGGGTTTTAAATCTAGCTAATCAAGTAAAATGACTCATTTTAGCATGCCAAAGTCAACTTTAATCATATAAAATATAATTTCCCAACAGCAAAATTGTGGCCAGTGAAAATGCTGAGTGGCTAGTAACTTTGGAAAACCACTAGCCACAGTGGCAAAAAAGTTAATGTCAAGCCCTGATTATAAGGTATTCAAATCCTCAGAGATTTGGCACCCTTAAAAATGAAAATTTGCCATAATTGGTGTTCTAAAACTGTATGGCTATCAGTGGAACACACACATTTTAAATCTTTTTTTTTTTTTATCAATGATTTTTATGAATCGTTGATAATACCTCTTCACATACCTCTTTTACATATGGTATAGTGACTCCAAAATCACAAAAAAATCACCATAAAAGTGGCCCATATGACATATATTCCGAGATTCTCAATTTGTATATGATGTAAGGACTATTTTATGATAATGGTTTATTGTAGTTAATTTAATAAACTATTATTTTTATTTTATATTTTAAAATCAATCCATCCATCCATCCCTAAAAGCCATGAGACTGTTATTATGTGGAGAATACCTGCCTAAAATTCATTCATTCATTCATTCATTCATTTTTATTGCATTTGAGCTACTATTGTTATTGTCATTTTTTATTGATTTTTATTTTTATTACTTTTAATCTAAAATGTATTTAATGATTTTCTTAACAATAAACCAACAACATGAAAAAGGGTTAATATTGGCATTCCAGGAATTATATCTGAAAGTGAAAGCTTAAAGAGCAAACTGACATCTCCAAAATATCTTCGTTTTCCCACATGGTGTTCGTGATCCACAAAAACTCCCTGCTCTTAAGTAGATGACATCTGTCTTCTTATGTTCTTGATTAGTGTGGATTCGCTCCTTTCAGTGTCCAGAAACAAACCTCAGAGGACCTATTTGGGTATAGTGGAGAGGGATGTCTTTGTCTTTCACATTACAGCCTCAGCAGGAGTTTCTGTGCAGTGATGTTCTCCAACCCAATTGTCCAAAGAGAGCATTGTTTCAAAATTATGGCTAGAATCACCCTTAAAAAAAGATCAATCCAGTGGACAGGGTTGAATGACAGTCTGAAGTAGGTCCTCAGGTTCCTTTGGGAGTATCAAACCTTTGTCCTGGGACCATTTAGCTTTAAAAAACTCCCCAAGTGGCTGAAATCAGATTCTTGCTAAAGATGCTCAATCAACCAATAAGTAACCATCGGTTCTGGTCAACCATTGGTCAGGCTGAACTCACATAGATGGAACAATGAAGGAGGTTAGCATCTGTTATGCATCTTCCACACATAACATGTCCTAGTGAACTCTTTGTGCTATAACCTTGCTGCTTTACCAGTAAAGATATAATTAGAATTAAGAAATTCAAGGCTACATGTCGTTCACAAACCTCTTTTAGTAAATCTTTGTTCAGCAAATACACTTAACCTGTTAAAAAGTCTATTTTTGTTTTGAAGGAGGTTAAGTATATACAGTTAAATAAAAATAAAAAAATGGAAAATTCACTGCAAAAAAACATGAAGTTCCAGAAAACAGACAACACGGGGATGGTAACACAAAAATTGCAGTTTGGTTCATTGCAGAAGTGATTGGTGGGGTTAGTGAGAGCCCAGATTATATTTTAAATATTAAGCCTATAAAGCATTCTGTATCATATTTGATGCACAACTTATAAGGCCTCTAATTATCAACATATTCAAAACTTTGCTGAAAAACCTGTTGTACACAATCTATATGCCTTCTGTCATTTGATTGATAGTTCATACTTTTCACCAAGTAAAAAGTTTACATTTATGAAAATGATTAATGAACATTATTTTATATAAAATATTTATTTTATAAAACATGTTGAAACATGCTAGAAAATCAAAGCCATAAATCTAAATTTGAGGTTGATATCTCAAAAAATGAGCTTTCAGTAAGATTTTGTTTGGGCACAGTACCAAATTTTTCCCATTAGATGCCAGCAAAGCTCCGGTGGTATAGACAGCAGTGAAAGTGACGTGAAGGCCATGCTGTGGGATTTGTGATTTGCAGTACAGGAGAATTTTTCTCTCTCAAATATTACACACACACAATTTTTTTAACACACAAATACAAACCACACTCCGACATCCATACCAACACACCCACACAATTATAGCTGCATAATTTATCTAATTGGCTCTATAATATGCAGAAGCAGAAAACAGGAAAAAAACAAGTATTTGCTTTATAGGCCAAACCTGAGAAAATGGAGCAATCTGGTAAAAAAAATAGTAAAAATGTTAATTTTGAAGCCTGCCAACACAATGAAAGCCTATAAACAAAGACTGCATCATTTTAGTTAAATGGTCCTGGGTTTAAAAATTGCAGTTTTAATGGGTTTCAGTGGGGACATTTTTGTCCTTAAAGTGGATTATGCCACTTTTTATGTAATATATATAATATAATGTAATGAAATATAAGTCTCAGGTGTCCCCAGAATGTGTCTGTGAAGCTTCAGCTCAAAATACCTACAGATCATTTATTATACCATGTTGTAAATGCCCATTTTCGAGTGTAAGGAAAAACAAGCTGTTTTTGTGCATGTATCTTTAAATGCAAATGAGCTGTTGCTCCCCACCCCATATCCAGAAGATGGTGGTTTCTTAAAGGTCCCGTTTTTCGTGGTTTTTTGAAGCTTTGATTGTGTTTATAGTGTGCAATATAACATGTGTTCATGTTTCGCGTGTAAAAAAACACAGTATTTTTCACATAATTTACTTATCTGTATACCACTGTTTCCACTGTCATAAAAACGGGTGATGACTTCCTTGTTCTATGAAGTCCCTCCTTCAGAAATACGTAACGAGTTCTGATTGTGCCAGCGGTTCCTGTGTTATGATTCGACAGCAGTTTAGCGCATCTTGCCCGGAAAGGTCACGCCTCTTACCATAACGTGGAGATGCACGCACTCAGTGTTATTGTAAACATGTCTTTCATTTTACCCTATCAATTTGAGCCGGATTCAGACCCGGTGACTGGACTGCGGGATGAAAATAACACTGTTTCGACGACATGGCGACAAACACACTCTACAAACGCAACTCTTGTGTATTCCTGTGGGCGGAGGTTAGTCAAAAAACTGTTTTAGTGACGTCATTAAAGAAGGAAGTAGAGGGATGTAGTCCAAACTGGCCGTTCGATGTAGGCGACTTCTGTTAAATAAAATATCTCGCTTGGCATTGAACTTTGAGCTTTAAAATTTTACAGATTTTATTTATACTCTAACAACAACATTACACACTAACTAAAGTTTGAAACATGGGATCACGAAGAACGGGACCTTTAACAGCTGGTGCCTCGGATACTCTGCCAAAAACTAAAACATCTGTTTGGTTTTGATTATCATCTCAATCGTGGCCACACTCATGTGGCATTGCAGTTCTTCATTGTCATGAAAGTTTATTATCTGCATGTATTTTAAAGCCATATCAGTCTAAACTTCTGATATATGGTTTTCTGAGTACACACATCTGAAGCACATGCGCAGAAAGCTGTATGTCAGATGGCATGTCCTGTGAGTATTAAACTTAACATCTTATTGAGCTTAAACTATCAAATACACACAAGGTTATGTTAAAAACACACAAAGTTCACATAAACACAGTCGGTTATGTCTGTGTGAATGTAAACAGCAAGTATATTAGATCCGTGTATTAAAGTGACAGCAGCATAATATACAGTACCTACTGCTATGCTGTTAATATGAATTAAAAAACAAAAGAAAAACAGAAAATCACTCACTGCTCTTTATTGAATAACTTTAGTAGCTTTAATAAGAATACATTTCTTACTCGAATGCTGCTGTTAAATGCTCTGGCGAGGAGATAAACATGGCGGACTGTGTACAGCTCACTCAGGGCGGGGTCTATGCTAATAGAGTCATGGGAGGGGCCTGTGCAATGTTACATCACATTGCATAGAAACTGCAAACGGCTTATTCTGAGACACTGCTTATGATTACTGGGATTAAAAAAAAAAGGAGTGGGTGGATTTTTACCATTATAGGGTGGTTGTGTACACACACACATTATGTGTTTTTGCATAATAGGTCCCCTTTAAGGTCTTCAGTGTAACTATTTTGTGTTACTAGTTTGAAATAGATTTTTTTAAAGGAAATGAGGGTGAAATAGTAAAATTCCAATAAAAATACACATATCTGCCAAAATGTATGCTGTTGGCATTAACACAGGCAAAATGATAAAAATAAATAAATAAATAAAAAACCTGAAAAAGACAAAAATGGATGCACAAGTGATAAACAAAAACAAAGGCCTGACAGGAATTCTGCTTAATAGCAAGTGATGTCAAGAAAAATTAAGCTGTTGTGATTTAATAAAAACCTAGCCTGTTAAAACTCATCTTCAGCTGGTTTTCTCCCAGACCCTTCACACCGACTCTGCCATGACTGCACGGAAGCTTACTGTCAGCTTGTTTTAATGTCTCATTAACTTTCATTAGCTGGACACTCTAGCGGCGCGTTAGCACTGCCATTGTCATGGAGACCAGTCCAAGAGCACCTCTCAGCTCTTGTGTGGGCACAGCACTTAATGTGATGCTCTCCAGAAGTACGCTGCGCTTGTTTTTCTTCCTTGTGGAGAACGTAAGGAGATTGCTTACTAAGCTATGCAATTTTCTGTCAGACATTTCCTGAGACTGGAAAGGAAAATAGGGTACCGTGTACAAAGTACATATACATGCAGCCAGTGACTGCAAAGTAGCCGAATAAAAACTGCACTGGCTTTAGCAGAAGTGAGTGACATTCTTGGAAATTGAGGAGCAAGAAAAGCGAATTGAAAATGAAAAGAATATTTAAAATAGCAACTAGCAAATTAGCATTCATTTTTCAAGGGCTAGTGTTTTAAATTGAGAGGTGGAGAAAATCTAAGATATCTTATTTGCTTGATATCTACTAACACTTTATTTTGATGCTCCCCAACAGCCATTCTACTGACTATAAGTATCTTTGCAAATACGTCAACTTGTTCTACCAACCTTAACCCTAACAGTTTACTAATGCTCTAATAAGAGTTAGTTGACATAGTTGCAAATTAATGAGTTAGCTGACATGTAGTTAGTATGTCTAAAGTTGCAACCCTATACACTTGGACGTGCACTCTTAAAGGGATAGTTCACCCAAAAATGAAAATTTGATGTTTATCTGCTTACCCCCAGCGCATCCAAGATGTAGGTGACTTTGTTTCTTCAGTAGAACACAAATGATGATTTTTAACTCCAACCGTTGCCGTCTGTCAGTCAAATAATGCTAGTGGATGGGAACTTCTACTATAAGAGTAAATAAAACTTGCATAGACAAGTCCAAATTAAACCCTGCAGATCGTGACGACACATTGACATCACGCTCTGACAGCGGCAGTGATGTCTCGCGCTCATTGAAGTATAAGCGCGAGACATCACTGCCGCTGTCAGAGCACGATCAGACCTCACTAAGCGAATGCTAAACGCGGTTGGACATAGTGGTGTATTAGAGTTAAAAAATGATATAAATACTGTTCGGTTTATCGCAAAAAACGATCGTTTCGTGTCTTAGGACATCAGTGTGTCGTCACGATCCGCAGGGTTTAATTTGGATTTGTCTATGCAAGTTTTATTTACTCTTATAGTAGAAGTTCCCATCCACTAGCATTATTTGACTGACAGACGGCAACGGTTGGAGTTAAAAATCATCATTTGTGTTCTACTGAAGAAACAAAGTCACCTACATCTTGGATGCGCTGGGGGTAAGCAGATAAACATCAAATTTTCATTTTTGGGTGAACTATCCCTTTAACATCAGTCAGTCAAGCATTATATTATGATAATCAAGCACTATTTAATTATATAACTTTAGTATTTAGATTTAGATAATTATTATTTAGTAATAATAGTAATAGATAATAGTAATTATTATTAAAGGTCCCGTTCTTCGTGATCCCATGTTTCAAACTTTAGTTAGTGTGTAATGTTGTTGTTAGAGTATAAATAAAATCTGTAAAATTTTAAAGCTCAAAGTTCAATGCCAAGCGAGATATTTTGTTTAACAGAAGTCGCCTACATCGCACGGCCAGTTTGGACTACATCCCTCTACTTCCTTCTTTAATGACGTCACTAAAACAGTTTTTTGACTAACCTCCGCCCACAGGAATACACAAGAGTTGCGTTTGTAGAGTGTGTTTGTCGCCATGTCGTCGAAACGCTGTTATTTTCATCCCGCAGTCCAATCACCGGGTCTGATTCCGGCTCAAATTGATAGGGTAAAATTAAAGACATGTTTACAATAATACTGAGCGCGTGCATCTCCACGTTATGGTAAGAGGCGTGACCTTTCCGGGCAAGGAGCGCTCAGAGCTGTCGAATCACAACACAGGAACCGCTGGCACAATCAGAACTCGTTACGTATTTCTGAAGGAGGGACTTCATAGAACAAGGAAGTCATCAGCCCGTTTTTATGACAGTGGAAACAGCAGTATACAGATAAGTAAATTATGTGAAAAATACTGTGTTTTTTTACACGCGAAACATGAACACGTTATGTTGCACACTATAAACACAATCAAAGCTTCAAAAAACCACGAAAAATGGGACCTTTAAAAGATATTAAAACTACTACATATTCTATTAATAACAATATACACTAATGCACTAAGGATTGATGAGCTTCATGAATATTAATCACGTTGTCAGCGCTCACTCAAACTGATTTGCTGAAATTAAAACAAGGAACACACTAATAGATGAGACTGCCATTTGCACATTAGTTCTGCCCATTACCTTTTGATTGTTCTTAGTTTAAAATTATTTATTTAAATTTTTATGATTTAATTACGTAATAGCTTTTCATTAAACTCATGAACCCTCTGTAGTTCCTTCACAAACCCTGATATAATGTAATATTTAACACACTTCATGTTGTTAATAAAAAGAATGGAATATATTTTCTTTCTCTAGTATTTTTTATCAAAAGATTATTCTTTTCAAATCAATGTGATAAACGAGTTAGGTTAAAAGTAATCTAAAAAGTAATCAGAATACATTGAGTAATCTAGATTACATTGCTATCTACAATTGTAATTTGAAATCAGTAACTGACCACAATTTGTGAGTAATCTACCCAGCACTGCTTGAATAGAAGGTCCTATGTAACTCATCCTAGCATGCAAATGTAAGTAAGGATGTGTGAACATTTGAATTTGACTGCTGTGATGAAACTGGGTCTTCTCTCAATTTCCCTTTCACGTCAGTGTTTGAATCCTACACCCTCCTTACACACACACACACATTGCTCATGTATTGCAGGGACCCAGGAAACTGTTCCACATGAAAGCACAAGTAGGGGACTTGATAGTGTATTTCAACAGAGAAAGACGGACACACACGCTAACGCAGGGAAGCTCCGTGTTCTTTGGCCTCTCCTGTTACCTGCTTGCTGATTAGATGTGGAAAACCAACCTTTATAGCATCTCGAGCTGCTCTTATCTAATGGGATTCTCTATACACAGTCTGGGCCAATGAAGTTTACATTACATTTACAGATTGCATTAACTTAGTGGGTGTGTGTTGGTCTGTTTGGCATGGAAAAAGCACTTTCATTTATCAACAGAGGCTTGTGTAAATAAGATTGATCTCATCGTTTGCTGAGCTAGTATATGTGTTTCAATGCAATATGTTTTATCCTCATTTACTTTAGCCACCCAGTTTTAGAACCACATTTTCATTCATCTGTGTGATTGTCTCCACTGAAACATGACATGCTGCAGTAACAGACCATGGTGTCAGGTATCAATAAATTCAATCCATTTGCCGCACTTCTCACAATAACCAGCAGTGCAAACATTTACATAAGGTTTTTTTATCTATTGGTACTTAACAGGAAATTAATATAGCAGTGCATGTACTGTGATATCAATTGATGGAAAATTCAAGTGAGCTGTTAACATGAGAAGAATTGTCTTGTCATTTTAAAAATATGATTACTCACAATTCAATAGGCTTAATCCAGTTCAGACCGGTGCTCTAATCACTTCCAATCTCACGTGTAGTGGGTCCAGATGATTGAGAACAAATGGAAAATGTTTTTAATTAAAACATTAGAAACAAATAGATATTATTATGACTTTAAAAAGCCGAATAAGGTTTTTAAAAGTGTAAAAAAAAAACATATAATGGAGATATAATTAATTTTGAAGTTTTATTAAGTGTTAACAATGAGATTATGTGTGTTTTTTTATCAATTAACACTGTTTTTGTCATTTTTTTACAAGAAATTTGTCCCCAAAAAAAGTCATTTGGTTTAACCAAGATTTCAGTTTTACCGAATGGCACTTTATGTTATGACGATATTTTTTTAAACAAGGCGAACGGGCTGATATCTAGCTTGCTAGCAAAAGGACAATCAAACATTTTATATTTAGTACAACATTTTCCATGTTTTATAACGGTTGTACCGAATGACCTGATGTTTCAGGACATGTGTATGAGCAAGTGAAAACATGAATTTTTCAAATAGTTAAGAGAGAGTTAGTTACTTTGCTTCATGTGGTCTTTTGCAGGTGTCTGAATGATGTCACATCCTGTCACATGATATTGACTGCATGACTTGATCCAAAATTGTCCCTTTATATTGGTTACTCCAAATGACATCAAATTATTTTTTCCGAATGCCCTTTTGACTCTTCAAAATCTTTAAAATACCTTTATATGTAGCAAAATATAATTAAAACCTTTTGGATTCAATAAAAGAGATATAGTTGTACTACCTTACATACTTTTGGATGTCATAAAAGTTTAAAATTAATATAAAACAAATGCTGTGTGGGTCTCAGTTTTCAGTGATAGGCTCACGGTCTCTGTGACATTTCCACAAGCCTGGAAGACCTTCTTAGCATTTGTAAGCAGTAGGTTTTTTTAGGATGGAAAATGTAAAAGATAAAAAAGAAATAGTAGGGAGAATCAATGAATTATGAATTACACAGATGGCCAGTAGTCTGACAACCATACAGTAGTTACATGGAATATTGAGAGGCCACACAGCACAAACAAATAAAACATTTAATCTTTTTGTTAGTTAGTGTAACATTTTGTTATTTTACTATTTTTAATTTTTTAAGATTTAATTAATTAATTAGCTTTTCATCAATTTACGAATCCCCTGCTGTTCCTTTCCAAACCCTAGTTTGGGAAACTCTGACGTAATGTAATATTTAATGCACAAATCGAATAATTTTTCTTTCTCTTTGTATTTTGTATCAATATTGTACAAGATAAACAAGTTAGGTCAAAAGTAATCAAAAAGTAGTCAGATACTTAAAATGTGTAATGTAATCTTTTAACTACAGTTTATATCATGTTATTTGTGTAGAGTAATAGACTACAATTAGCAAATAATCCACCCTGAGCTGTATACATGTTTTTATATATTATATTAAATTATAATAATGCAAAAAAAAAAGACAATGCATTTCTAATAGTGCGGTCTCAGATTTTTGTACCACGTAGGCTTTTCAGCCCATCAGCATGGCCATGTTGCATTACAATATAGTGTTTTGCTATGCTGTAAAAAATTTATTACATAACACAACACAACCAAGCATCAACACATAATTCCACCATTAAATGAACAACTGTCCATTTTCAGAAAAACTACACTTTACCATTGCATTTGCAGTTTATATATATATATATATATATATATATATATAAAAGTAACCTGCTAGAAAATGCATATATTTTTCATGTCTTCAGCAGCCATCAAAAGTATACAGGTCAAATACTAGCATTCAAACTGATATAAGCTATAATGACCCAGCCAAAAAGTGTCATTATGCTTTATGTAAGCCATTAAAGCACTTTCACTAGCCCGCCTCTTTCTTGACTTTTCTTCACATTTTCTCGCTGTCTCTCCTGAGTGCTGATGAGTGCAGTGTTTACCTGACCTCCCTTGCGACTGGTTGCTATGGCTGTGAGTGTGTGTGTGTATGAAGGGAGATCGAGCTGATGGTGAGAACAGCAGTGGAAGGTCAGGTGATGGGAGCAAACACTCATACCAAACCATTAGTGCTTGACATGTCGACATTAATCTACCTCAGACCTGTAAAGTAGGGACACTTTAACAAAAGTGTACAAGATGCTCCTGTTCTCATCTGCCAAGTGTGTGTTTGTATGTGTAAAAACTATATGTCTGTGTGATTCCGTTTATTGCAAGCTTTGTGCGTCAAGCTTTTAGCTTCATATATAATCCTGCATTGTCGGTCGAGTTAAGCAAAGCCTGAATGTGCGTCATTATATTTGAATAAGTTCTCTAGTATATTAGACTGCTTATTCTTCTTATGCTTACCTCACCTTGTTCTTACCCTCCCACTCCTTAACCCTCACCGCGGCAGACTATGTGTTGTCGTGGCGCTGTCTATGCTATTATTGGATGGCTAATTGGTTGAAGAGAATGGAGGCTGCATTGGTTCATTCTGTGCCACTTTTGCACAGAGCCAATGACGACAAGTTCAGATGTTGATTCACTGACATCTATGAGGTGGTCCAGAGGTGGCCTGTGTCTTTCATTTACACCTACACAATGGTCTCACAAACACAGCTGAAGAATAGAAAGAACATTTTTATAATTGAATAGCCTCTATCATGAGGTTCAAATGGTCAACACGTGTTGCAACATGAGATATTATTTGAAATCTTGTATGGGTGATTTTATTTTATTTTTACTTTGTAAAAATGAATAGAACTTAATATAATTGAATTTAGATTATATTATAAAATATATTACATTATTTTTAATATATATAACAATATATATAAAAATTAATATATAAAAATTAATAGAATTGAATATAATATAATTTAGATTATATTATAAATATATATAATTACATTGTTTTTAATGTAATTACATTTTTTACAATAGATTACTATTGTGTACATTACTACATTACAATAGATTACTTTCAATATTCTGAATAAACATGCACATTCTTTTAATTTATATTATTTTTTATATTTTATATACAATACAGTATACAATATAATTATAATACAAAATCTATATAATATATATCTCATATAAATATATAAGAGATATTATTTAAAATCTTTTATGTAACAGTTAGTTCCTGTCCTTGATTCTCATTGGTCAATCGCTGTGCTTTATTCACGATAAAACACGGCCATGTCCGCTTCACCCAATGGTTCTGTGTATCACTACACAACATACAAGATCGAGTGCGCGAGTTTATTACCTGCATTCAGATTTAGCATTTTTCTTCAGGTCAGTCCTATGTTCATAATAAAAAATGTCCGATGTATTATCCTGTCCTTTTAACAGTGAAGGGGTTTTCCCATGACTGACAGCGCTAGTCAAAGCATTTGTCAGTTGCATCCTTTTCCGTGTTCACAACAATTCAGTCTTTTCAATGTAAAAGTCTTCGCTACTGACTGACACACTCTTTGCCACCATCTAATTGCGTAATAATGTAACTTCTGTTGCTCTTCACGATCAGGGACTATTTTTTCCACCAGAAGGAATGCTTTTAGTGAAAGTTCTTCATGTACTTCATGAAAGCTGCATTGATACATATTTTTTGGCTTTAATATTTGTATTGTGTGGTAACCGTTTTATAAAAGCAATAAGGTGCTCGAGGCTAGTGCTGTATCATGAATAAGTCATGGCTGAAGGGGTTGCAGGCACTCCGCTTCACGTCGTGCCTAACAACGCCCTTCAGCCGTAACTTATTCACGATACAGCACTAGCCTCGAGTACTTTATTGCTTACATATTTGGGTATATCTTTATTTTATTTTATTTATTTTTTTAATTTTTTATTTTATACTTTGTAAAAATGAATAGAACTTAACATAATATAATTTAGATTATTTTATAAAATATATAATTACATTATTTTTGAATACATTTTTTCAATAGATTACATTACTATTGTGTACATTACATTAAATAGATTACTTTGAATATTATGGATAAACAATCTTTTGATTTATTTTTTATTTTTTATATTTTACAATATAATATATAATTACATATATTATATATATATATATATATATATATATATATATATATATATATAATTTTACAATTTTAATATATAACAATATATAATTTATGTGAGTGTGTCGGTATATATATATATATATATATATATATATATATATATATATATATATATATACATTTACATAAACTATATTGCATTCATTTATAAATTAATGTAATTATTTATTTTTCGCTATGCAATTTTAGTGTGCAAATAGGCTTTATTTTTCCAATATTATAAAAGTTCCATAAACAATTTCAATATTGACTTTTAGAATAGAATGAATATGAAAAAGTGACCTGTAATATATATATATATATATTAGGGCTGGACAATAATTCAATATCAATATATATCGCGATATAATTTTTTTCGATAACGGTGATATGATTTTTAAACACATTTCCGGTATTTCGATATATACATTACAACATTTCTCTCTGACTTGAGGCGCAGCCGTTAGAAAGAGCAGAACGCGATTGGCCATTGGCGTGATAACGTACACCACAGAGACACGCAGCCATCAGCCAGTGCTCAGCGTTAATATGGTTTGTTTAAAATAGCAACATGGAAAACAGACAGACAGAGTTCAGATAATGTTTGTTTCAGTCGATGGATGCGCAAAACGTTACAACAACGATAATCAAAAAGCGTGGACAAAACAGTCACTCTTTGTAAACTGTTAACTGCGAGTGCCGTCTGCTCTAATGTCCAGTCATTTACGCCGTCATCACCCGGGTGTTGATAGCGCGCGAGCGTATGTGAGACCTGAACAGCACACGATGCTATCTGTTTAAACTAAACTCATTTAAGCTTTGCTGATTTAAACCTTCAAGAACAAGACGCGAAAGAGAACTCGCACGCGCTGTGAGAAGATTTGTGTGCGCTCATCCGAAGCGCGCTCACGCTTATTTCAGTCAGCGTGCAAATACTGAGTTCTCTTTCAAGTCTTGCGCTTCAGCGGACAAATTCATACAAAAATTAAGTCAGCATGCCCGTCTTGGCGAGTATCCTAGCAAACATAGTCGGCTATGTCTTAAGTGAACGTATAACAGTCGAGTAAGACATCGCATGTGTAACAGTATATGTAGCTACTGGATCGTGCATGTCTTAAAGGGAAAAAAAACTATTCCTGCTGCCTGTTTTTAATGTTAAATCAAACAACAAATAACAAAGAAATCACTCACTGCTCTTGACTGAATAGTTTTTTTAACTTCAACAATGATTCATCTTTATTTATTTTATACAGTAAAGATAATGTGCAGTGTTATTTTATATTTGATTACTTTATCCATTTTCTGTACCTGAAAACTACTGTTAGATACCTGAAAACCTGAAAAGCACTGTTTTTTTTATTTGAATATTTGCTTTATTGTACTTATTTGTGATGTACTTATTTGCTTGTAGTTTGATTGTTTGTTCTTATTTTCTTTATTTTTATTTGACAGTAGTCTTATTTTTAGGGTCACGGTTTCGGTATGTGCACATACCGAACTGTACCAAAACTGTGACCCTAAAACCGTGATACAAACCGGACCATGAGCAATTTGAACCATAGTACCATAGTCAACCTAGTGTCATCAACACTCAACAATGTCCCTGCCCCAGCAATGTGTTTTTGTTGTTTCTCACTGTTTTTTTCTGTTTTTACTGTTCACAATCTTTATCTTGGCTGAAGCACTTTTGTTTTAATCTATATTAAGGATAATAAAATCAGCCTATGTTATAGTTTAATGTTAAAGATATTAATATTACAAAAGTGAGTGAGTCTTATGTTTATTTTTTATGTTTGTATGAAGGCTAAATACAAATAAAAGCTGAACATACATTTATTTCTACTGTTTTTATATCTAAAATATTACATAGTTTTATAGGAAGAGATTTCATAGATTTGGCAAATTCATTTTTCAGACATTGTGGCCGTTCTTGGCAGTTTTTCTGAGGCTATTATATAGTTCATATCGATATCGGAATTATATCGTATCGACCGAAATTAAGAATTATATCGTGATATAAATTTTGGCCATATCGTCCAGCCCTAATATATATATATATATATATATATATATATATATATATATATAGATCAAAGAAGTGAATAAAACATGTGCAGGCCTGTTCTCATGCTCGTATGTAATTACAAACCTCAGGCATTACTCAGGGCTTATCAGATATTTAAAGATGACCTATTCTTTTATTCATGTATTTATTATGCAGATGCCTCTTCTTGAAGCACCCCAAACCTGTCTATGAATCTCTCCTTTTTCTGTCTTTCTGTATTCTAGATCTGTAAATTTACCTCTAGCATCTGTCTCTCTTTCTGTAACTGAACATCAGTAGATTTATCTCCCTCTGTGTCTCTTTAACCAGTATCACCTTTCTTGCTTTCTCTCCCTCTCTCCGGTGGTTAAGTCAGTCTCTAAGGAACTCCAAATTAGCTGGCAGAACAGTTGTTGGTGCTTTGATACTTTCGGTGTATTTTCCACAGTAACAAAGACGTGCACAAGTGGGAGTGATTCAGCTTGAACATGAATACATATGTGTCAAGTTTATAATTCAAGTTACTCAGTGGAAACTGTGTTGCTATGCTGCTAGCAAGCGCCATCTCATTGAAATGCAAATTGTTGACATTTTAGAAAACGCTCATCTGACGCTGGAGTGCTTTGAATTGTGTCTGTTTGGCGAACAATGAAAGACATATTTATTTGTTTATTTCATTCAGGACCCCAGGCAACACCCACGGTAGTTTGTGTTGCGAATGTTTCCGTGTTCACAGCTGTCGTACGAAGTATGTCTGCATGCCGCAGACCGGCAGTGTCGGAGCTGGATGATATACCCAGGAAACGGGTTAGATGGCCACACAAAAGGTGTGATCAGAGATGTTTGCCAGACTCCTGGCACACTGAACTTACTCTCCAAAACAATCCCATCCTCGCTACAGCTGTTGTTTTCTCTCTACGCCCCATCCTTCCCATATCGTGTCTTTGCACGAGCTCCTGTTACCCAAATTAACCAGATTTTCACATCAACATGTTGACATTGACCGGCATACTCTCTTTGGTAATGTAGCTAGTTTGAATACATTTAATAAAGCTGTTCATTTTTTTCTTGAATGGCTAAAAACTGTCAATCGGTTTTTTCAAACATTAAAACATCCTGTGACTAATCAGACTGATTTTAAAGTATCGAAACATCTGAAAATGATTTTTATTGAGAATGTTCTCATTCACTGTTTATATAATTTGGCTTTCAAATATAATGTTATATAACATTCATTCATTCAATCAAGCTGCTTTAAAAATGATTTTAGTTTCTAGGCTCTAGCATACCCGCGACCTATTTTATTTTATTGTATTTAAAATATGTTTATTTTATTTTAGATTTTAATTTTATATATTGTTTTATTTTCATATATTTATATTTTAATTTCTTATTTTATTTTTTATTTTATTTTATTATTTTATTATTATTTTATTCTAATTGTATATTTTTTATTTTTATATTTTTATATATTTATATTTTAATTTCTAATTTAATTTTATTATTTTATTTTTATATTTTTTATATTTTATTTTTGTTTAGTTTATTATTATTTTTATTTTTATATTTTATTTTAATTTTATATTTTATATATTTATATTTTAATTTCTAATTTAATTTTTATTTTAATTTTTATTTTAATTTAATTTTATAATTTTATATTTTTATACTTTTATATTTTAATTTCTAATTTAAGTTTTTATTTAATGTAATTTTATTATTTAATTTTATTATTTTTTATTTTATATTTTATTTTAATTTTATATTTTATTTGATATTTTTATATATTTATATTTTAATTTTTAATTTTCTTTTCTTTTTTTAATCACGTTCAAACATTATCATAAACAACACCATAAAAGCAATACTATAAAAAAAAAAATCAATATTAAGTTCAAACACTTTCAGAATAAGATATATACCTATATATGTACTTGGAATTGAATCACAAAGAAAATAAACGAGAATACCCATCCCTGTGGAAAGATCATATCTTTTACATGTTCAACAGCTATTTGAATATTCTAAATAAACATGCACATTTTTTTTTTTTTGCTATTTTTCATGGATTTCTGTGAAAGTGCATGTAAACAGTAAATTATTATTAATGATTATTCAAGATACGACAACTAAAGTTATTTTATGCAAATTTTACTAAGGCATTTAAGTTTATTTAACAGTCAGAGCTACGTATGTTTCTCTTTTTTTAGAGAAGCTCACAAAGTATTAGTGCAACTGTGTTATTTTTACACTAGTGACCGACCTCTTACCCTCAGCAACATGGGCGACTCACACACTTTACATTCTTTTAAACAGATTCAAAACCAGAATTGTTTACATCGAGACTTCCGACAGTTACAGACTGGATTAACTAGAAAACAGGATTACATTTGGTTTGGCAAATAAATCCATTCGTTGGAAGAGGTTTATTAACCTCTAATTTAGTCACACAAAGGCAGTCTTCCATGCAGCGTGACCTACGTGTTGTTTACTGTCAGTGGGGATCAGTTTGTCAGCTTTGTGTTAGCTCTAGATGGCCAGCATTGGAAGGACAAGTACATTTCCCAAAATCCTTCCAGAATGGCTTCTCTCATAGATAGAGAAACCTGCACGTCCTTGACATTATCCAAGTTATCCAAGGTATCGGTTTTAATACCGAGTGGCACCTGTTCTGGCCTAAGTGACTGTTGTCACCCTTGATAAAAGTATCAGATGCGTTGTGGGTAATCCTGGTTGATATCAAAGCCAGAGAGAAAGAAAGAGACCAAGAGAGAGCGAGTGGGCCTCAAATTACAGTGTGTGCTGAGAGATGCCAAGAATTCTGCAGATGTCAAATGGAGCTCAGATCGGACTCTGCCAACGCATGTGAGAAAGAAGTGATAAATTCTCACACTGACTGACACATACACACCTATAATTATAAACAGACATGCATTCACAACTGGGCAGCCCTATAGACAAACGCTGCAGTATACAACCAATACAGTCTGCAAACGAGGTCAGTAGGACCTGCTCTGGGGGTCCGTGTTTAAATGCAGGTCAGTTTAGTGGCAGGGTTTTCTGAAATGCAGCTCATTTACAGTAAGGGTACTTTGGGAACGGCTTAACTTATCCTCCTCATAAATAAGAAACTTGTCAGCAAACTGATAGCGAAACTAAATGCCTTGACATGCTGGGTGAAAAAAAAAGCATATCGTGGCCATGGATTAACAAATTGTTCCCACGACTTATTAATACATAAACGCCTTTTAATAATTAATTCCCTTGTTGTAAATCATGTGCACAATATAATCATTTATTCCCTTTACTAAATCATGATAATGGCCATACTAGCTGTTTCCACCCACCTATTTTTATGCACATTTTGGGATATCACATAAAAAAACGCTGGATGGAAACGCCAAGATGCACATAAATTCTAAAAAGGCGCATAAAAAACTTGCGCTCAACTGAGTCGGGTAAATTTTTTATGTGATATATGAAAACATGCTCATGAACTACGATGTAAACACTTTTACCGAATAAATTCTTTGATGCGCATCAAAAAAGACATGTGACTTTGCAATGGGACGACATAACTGGACCACCCAGCGGACCGATCTCGTTACACAGCTTCTGAAATGCTGTTTTGGTTGTTCTATAATGACTAAGAGAGGTTTGGTGTTAAAGTGGTTCAGTGTAATTCCCTCCCAGAATTATTATTATGTACAAAAATGATTATTTAAAGTGGCTTCTACTGCAGCAACTTCCATTTTTCCTAGTGATATTTAGAACCAGTTTATCAGGAAGTGATGATTTTGTTCTCTTCGACTCCCTGGCTTTATTCACAAATGTTTTATGCAATATTCCAAATTTGCGCACATGTTAAATTCACAACTTTGGGTGGAAACATGGCTAGTGTAATAATTGATTTCCTTGTTTTAGTTCAACCAAAACGAGGGAACTAATTAGCTATATAAATAATACAATGTGGCCACGATTTAATAAAACGAGAGAACATATTCTTACTTCATGGGAACATGGCCATGATATATATTTTTTTGTCTGCATGTCATGTGTGAGGATCACTAGTATGGCCCTTGCTAAGAGATTCTTGCATTTTTCTAACCTACATTTACTGGCATTCCATTTATTGCCTCAGGTAAAGCAACAAGAATGGTCATGCATTACAAAAGGCACGAGTATTTGAGAATTTTCATTTTCATAAGCAAATTTCTTAGAAATGCAGTCTTTCATGATGTTTCTGCAAGTTCATGTGTTCCTGGGAAATTCCTACTTATGAGTTCAGAAATTGTAATTATGACAAAGTCATTTTGGTTGGAATAAAATTGACTTGCTGGAAAATGTAATATTTCTCTGAATCAGTTTCACTTGCTGTCCAAAACTGGGCAATTTTTAGTGCTAATGCAACATAATGAAGAGCAAAGGATTTGCATTAGGATAGCTTATCTATGTAATTTATGCTTCTTGTGCCTCAGAGAATGTAGTTTGGAAGAATGTAACATGGAAAATGTAGTTTGTTTGCACAATTACTGTAAGTGTCTCATCAAAAACCAGTTATACATGTTTTTTTTTGGGGGGGGGGGGGGGGGGGGTTGGCAAGTTTCACCACTATTCTTCATCAACAGTGCACAAATTGGACAATAAATTCTTTTGAGCTTTTTTGGCCATATTTTCGTGTGCAGATCTTTTATATTTTTTGATCTTGGAGTTATTTTTGGATCTACGCACCACCAGAAGTTTTATGTATGAGTATTCGTTTTGACTGTGAACTGGCGCTATGCTTTTCCAGTCTCCAAACTAAATTGTACCATAACATTTATAATTTGTATTAATATATTATTATTATTTATTGTATTAATATATTAATATATTATGTATATATACAGTTAAACCAAAATGTATTCAGACACCTTGAACGTTTCATTCATTAATACAGTTTATTCAATAGAGTTTAAAAAATGGTAATAAAATATGATTATTATATAAAATTAATAATATATAAAATATATAAATTATTATTTATATAAAATATGATTCTTTTATTATAAAATGTATTATTATATAATAAAATAATATAATATGGTAATAATAAAGAGTTAACTCTCAGAGTTAAACTGTGTCAGAAAAAAATAATCTTATTTATGTCAGATAATACTTGAGCAAAACATCAAAGTGGTCAAGGTGTCTGAATAATTTTTGGTCCCAAATTTTTATCAGTTTTACTGGTAGTCCACTGTATGGAGAATTTTTGGGTATAATATGTCATAGTTTACTTTATTTTGCTATCCTCACATATGTAAATCAACTATAGTGTCCTGCACCCACTAGAAAAAATATGTAAAAAATTATATCTAGTGTTTGAATAATTTTTGGTTTGACTATATATATATATATATATATATATATATATATATATATGCCTGATAAAATTATGCTAAACTTTTTTGTCAATAATGTTTTATTCATTAAACCTTCATTAAATGTGTTTGAGCACCAAAAAAAAAAAAAAAAAAAAAAAAAAAAAAAAAAAAATATATATATATATATATAAATATTTTAATTCAGATATTTAAAATATACATCATAAGGTATTAAAGAGGAGGTGTATTAAAGAGCATTTCTAATGTTGAATTTTATCAGTGAAATTTATCAATGAAAAGGTTGAGATGACAAAAATTTGTGTCATCTCAACCACTATACATAATATTTTAATGCAATGCAAATGTTATGGTGCCATATAAAATGAATCCAACAAGTTTTTTTTTTCTTTAGATGTGTAGTCAACATTTGTTTTATAAGTCAGGTCCTGGGCGGGATGAATACCAGTCCCTCATTGCTGATGAATCTGTTTTCATTTAAAACATTTAGTCTGTGATCAGTGAGCCATGTAAAAGAAAAGAACAACTCTAGCGCATGTGATTGAGCTGATAGCTGCCGCGCATCTTTTTCAGATCCGTCCCAGAGATCGGATTCATCTGACATACTTTCTTTCTCTCTTGTCCTCGCAAAATCTAATCTGAGATATCATGAGAGAATTTCTAGTGGTAGCAAATCATAAAAATACTACTAAAATGCTCTCTTTTTTATCATTATTTCCAAAAAAAAAAAAAAAAAATTGAAGTCATGATATCACCCAAAGCTAATCAACAGTAATATAAAAATATCTGCTACCTGTGCAACCAAACAACTGTGGCACTAAACACATCCTCATTTTATATTTCGATCAAAAGCATGCCAGGCTGCCTCAGACAGAATAAGCTCTTCCTATTGTTCATGAAATTCCTAACCCTTCATGACCCCTTCTGTTTGACGTGATCAACCCACACTGTTGGTATTGCAATCCCAGCTGTCAGGGGTCTGGCCACTAGTGTACACACCATAGACACGGCACAGATAGATTCCAGTTATTGCTTCAAAGAGAAAAATTAAAGGGTATTTTACCATCTTTATTAGATTACACCGTTATATTATTCTTCACATTCTGCAATTAAAGGCATAGTTTGAATAAAAATGAAAATAAAAAAATATGTCATTGTTTCCATGCCTTCAAAAACCAGTATGACTTTCTTTCTTCTGAGGAACATAAAAGAAGATATTTTGAAAAATGTCAGTCAAATGAAAGTCATTGTGCTTCTAAATCACTTTATCTTCTATATCTAATGTAGGGCTGTCGATTTAATGCATTAATTTAATGAATTAGTTATGGAAAAAAACACATTATAATGATTTATGCATTTAACACACCCACCTTACCCCAGACGATCTTACGTTTTATATAGTTGATTGGTGACGAACATGAATGAATGCAGTTAAAATGCCCCTAAAATTCAAGATATTGATGCAAAAATGTCCCTTTATGGGTTTTTGTCATATCCTTATATCATATAGTAAATCAACATCACACAAACATTATGAGTGCTGTTTTTTGTTCTGAAATGCATGAGTGCAAATGTGATACAACATTTTATAAACAAGAAGTTAATATCATGTTATATATTAGAAACAATATTGTCTGTTTTTGCTCCATTTTGCCAATGAAAATATTACCTATAAAGCCACAGCAGAATTGTTATGCAACACACAGTGTTGTTTCGTTTCTGAATGAATCCGCATTTTGAACGAAACGGGTGAACCAAGGATTCAATGTTGGTAACCAAACTGTTTTGGTTACCATTGACTTCCATTGTGTGGAGGAGAAAAAAAACAAAAAAACTAAGACATTTCTCAGATTACCTCCTTTTATTTTCCACAAAATAAAGTAAGTCATACAGGTTTAAAACGACATGAGAGTGAGCAAATGATAACAGAATTTTCACTTTTGGCTGAACTATCCCTTTAATACCCATTTACAACCTATTAATCTCATGGCATTATTTAATTGTACTTGCAGTGTAAATGCATTCATGCCATATCTGAGCTGTAAATATATAATTCAGGAAAAAAAACATGGCCGTTGTAGCCTAAAAGTTTTTGTAATAAATTCTGCATTGAGTCAAATAAAATATTTCTTTGTAAAGCTACTTTTTGTAATGTCTATTTGATGCTTTTCTCATTTAACACAGTAATGACTTCATCTTTTGGGGTAATTTTGGACTAATTAGATTAATTAATGTTCAACAGAAGAAAAAAAGTCATACAGGTTTGAAACAACATGTGGGTGAGTAAATGATAATAAATATTCCTTTAAATTTTAACTTTGGTCAAGTCTTCTCCTCAGCAGAGGAGAATGAACATTTTCTTTCCATGTGAATAATTCTTTTTGTGCTTAAAATTTGCCGTGCAATTAGCAAGTTAGCATCAATTACCCGCAGTGATGTGACAGCTCAGCAATATGCTGTGATCACAACCATTACTAACCTCAGGAAAAGCCTAGTTGGCATGAACGCTATCTGACGTAGTCAGAGATGAGTCTGGAGATCTCACATACTTACCGCAGACAAGGAGGAGATGGAGCGCAACAGGTTGGTGGCTGAAATTTCTGTCATTCACTTTGCATCCACCCATACATCAGTGTCGGCAATGTGTGTGATGTGAGAAACAAATCGCTGTTCTGACAGGGCTATTTAAAATCCAACCACACTTAATGTTGTGTAATGTCAACTCTGTAGTAAGAGCACACTCAGACATAAAATGTTACATAACCCTATTTATATGTACAACAGGTGGTTTTCCTGATCCTGTGTTTCCAAGGACCGAATAAGTACCTCAGATTTTTGTGTCTGCAGTGTGTTAATAAATGCGTAATGCTTTTTCCCAAAAGTGATGTTCTTTTGATGCTGGCAGAATTATCTTCTTTTTATCCCCTTGGCAACAAGGCTTTCGAAAACATGTTGATTAATGTTGTGTCCCTGCAAACACTCACACATAATCGAATAACTGCTCATGATTTTTACAGTCATGCAGCAGTGCATGCTGGGAATTGAGCCACACATGACACATTTCAAGCGTGCAGTCACTAAGGCAGATGTGCTTTCTGTTTACAAAACACTTAACATCTGTTTGCACATTATTGTGGATATGTTATTTTTATGCTCTATTGCTGTAATTTTTTTCTATAATAGGAAACAAACCTGGTAAAAAAGGAAAGAAATTCAATTAGCAACATGTAATCTAACCAGTTGAGTAGGAAGGGGGTTGTGTCATGTTCTAAAATAAGATTGGAGGGTGGCCGGATTAAATTAGTGCAAGGATCTAGCTCGATAATGATGATGATGATGGTTCTTCCTGATTGCCTGTCTTTAGATGGGGCTGTGCACATGGAAGGAGATGGAGTGTGGAGCTGCAGATCATCACATAGTTTGTCACTCTGAGTGACTCAGGATCGTACTGCAGTTTGAAAAACACAAGTTTTAGACCACAGGACCAAAATGGTCATGACAAAAGAATTTTTTTTTCCTGAAGTAATTCTAGTGTTACTAGATCAGAATGAGGAGAGAGACATGACAACAGTGTTTATTCTGCTATTTTTGGAAGGATGTCAAACATTGTTATTGTTGCTCTGGTTTAACACAGAGTTTAAATATTTGAACTGAATGACAGACACATTTCTTGGGAAAAAAGATGAAGCAAAGTCTCTAAACATAATTTACACAACATTTGTGCATTTGACAGTCAACACTTTTTAGCCAAAGTAACTTACATTGCTTTCAAGGTATATATATATGTATATATGTTAGTATCTTCACCAAAAATGCTTTTAAGCCAGTTATTTAGTTATTTGTATCTTTTGCTGTAGTGTGTCAGTAGGAAATATCAGTTTACATTTTTTGCCACTAATTGTAATAATCCATTGAGATTTTTGCATGCACAAAGAAAAAAAGTTGGGACACTGTACAAATTGTTAATAAAAAAGGAATGCAATAATTTACAAATCTCATAAACTTATACTTTATTCACAATAGAATATAGATAACATATCAAATGTTGAAAGTGAGACATTTTGAAATGTCATGCCAAATATTGGCTCATTTTGGATTTCATGAGAGCTACACATTCCAAAAAAGTTGGGACAGGTAGCAATAAGAGGTCGGAAAAGTTAAATGTACATATAAGGAACAGCTGGAGGACCAATTTGCAACTTATTAGGTCAATTGGCAACATGATTGGGTATAAAAAGAGCCTCTCAGAGTGGCAGTGTCTCTCAGAAGTCAAGATGGGCAGAGGATCACCAATTCCCCCAATGCTGCTGTGAAAAATAGTAATTGCAAAGAGTTTGAAGTTATCATCATCTACAGTGCATAATATCATCCAAACATTCAGAGAATCTGGAACAATCTCTGTGCGTAAGGCTCAAGGCCGGAAAACCATACTGGATGCCCGTGATCTTTGGGCCCTTAGACGACACTGCATCACATACTGGAATGCTACTGTAATGGAAATCACAACATGGGCTCAGGAATACTTCCAGAAAACATTGTCGGTGAACACAATCCACCGTGCCATTCGCCGTTGCCGGCTAAAACTCTATAGGTCAAAAAAGAAGCCATATCTAAACATGATCCAGAAGCGCAGGTGTTTTCTCTGGGCCAAGGCTCATTTAAAATGGACTGTGGCAAAGTGGAAAACTGTTCTGTGGTCAGACGAATCAAAATATGAAGTTCTTTTTGGAAAACTGGGACGCCATGTCATCCGGACTAAAGAGGACAAGGACAACCCAAGTTGTTATCAGCGCTCAGTTCAGAAGCCTGCATCTCTGATGGTATGGGGTTGCATGAGTGCGTGTAGCATGGGCAGCTTACACATCTGGAAAGGCACCATCAATGCTGAAAGGTATATCCAAGTTCTAGAACAACATATGCTCCCATCCAGATGTCGTCTCTTTCAGGGAAGACCTTGCATTTTCCAACATGACAATGACAGACCACATACTGCATCAATTACAACATCATGGCTGCGTAGAAGAAGGATCCGGGTACTGAAATGGCCAGCCTGCAGTCCAGATCTTTCACCCATAGAAAACATTTGGGGCATCATAAAGAGGAAGATGCGACAAAGAAGACCTAAGACAGTTGAGCAACTAGAAGCCTGTATTAGACAAGAATGGGACAACATTCCAACTCCTAAACTTGAGCAACTTGTCTCCTCAGTCCCCAGACGTTTGCAGACTGTTATAAAAAGAAGAGGGGATGCCACACAGTGGTAAACATGGCCTTGTCCCTTGAGATGTGTTGATGCCATGAAATTTAAAATCAACTTATTTTTCCCTTAAAATGATACATTTTCTCAGTTTAAACATTTGATATGTCATCTATGTTGTATTCTGAATAAAATATTGAAATTTGAAACTTCCACATCATTGCATTCTGTTTTTATTCACAATTTGTACAGTGTCCCAACTTTTTTGGAATCGGGTTTGTACATGAAATTTGTACATAGGTTTGGTCTTGGCGGACTAGATCTGCTACACTGCGGCTGCTGCTGCTGGATGAGTGAGAGTACATCTAAAATGTACATGAAAACAGTGAAGTGAATTTAGGTTGCTGCAAGGAAACCTACGGAGAATCCTCAAGCAGATCTAGGCAGGTGGTGCTGGGGAAGGTGGAGGGAAAGTGAAATCCCATGGTGCACTGCAATGAACTGATCTGATTCGAATTAAGGAATAAATAGGTTACGTAGATAGAACAAAACTGAACGAATGGACGACCAATTGGCTTTAAGTAAACCAATGAGCTGTTTGGAAGAGTTTCATGACTGAACTATATATATATGTATAGCTAAAAATGTTTGCGTTCAAGTACTTGTGGATATTTCGGGCTGACTTCTCAATTGGAAGATATTTTAAAGGACGTTTAAGCTGGTTTTGTCCATACAATTACTGTCATTGGGGTCCAAAAAATTTACTTAAAACAACTTTCATTGTATGGAATCAAAAATATCTTTTTGATATAGCAGGTTTGGAACAACATTAGGGTGAGTAAATGAATTTTCATTTTTGGATGAACTTTTATTTAAGGCATTACTAAAGAAACTTTAAATATATTGTTTTTCTGCTTACCACAAAAATGTTCCAGGAAGAGACGCTTTTATTATTTATTGTTAATCGTCATTTGTTCTCAATTTGAGCTAATATGAAACCCATAGTAAGTCAAAATTTGTGTTGTAAAGAAGACAAGTATGCGGTTAAATGAAACCTCTGTTCTATTTGAGTCCCCATTCAGCCTCTAGAGGTTGGAACTATGAAGCTTAATAAACCCTGATGAATTAAAAGCAAAGATGATTTCCACTGTCCTGATAGAAAACAGACGAAAGCTCTCAGGGTGACGGGGGGTAAAAATAAACAATCCAATAAATACCTGCTGATTGATACAAAACAAACAAACAAACAAACAAACAAACAAAAAAGCCTGGAAAAGAATTCACAATCTCACAATCAGAATATGAAGATATGTGGGATTAACACTTGAGCTATAATATCGCAGCTGCCCACTGCTGACTAAATTCTCCCTACGACACAGATCTATTTCAGTCAGTATTATTATAGTGGGGCAGATGGATGGAAAAAAAATACAACTTCATCGTCTCTTTACCAACATTCCCCCAGTGACCCAGGAGATGGGAGAGATGGCTCAGTGAGGAAATAACCCCATCTAGATTTGAAAATATATGGACAGATAAATGGAGTTTCAGGACATGATAAAACTTTGTTCCAGCCCGCAGGTCAGTGGACTTTGAGAGACATCACAACAGTTCTCAAGTTCTCTTGAACTACTGAAAGAATGTTGTGGCAGCCACAAAAAGACTTGAGATTAAATTAAAATCAGACATGCCTTGTTTTTGCTGGAAAATTTTGACCTAAAACACTCCCCGGCCTCTCATATCCCTTGAAGATCAGGGACTTAAAAATACCATCAAAATCAAAATCATATCTGCATCACCGGTTCTTATCCTATCCCACATCTAAAAGCTGCAGTTTATAAATGTGAATGACCAGGGGAACATTTGTTAGGTTTTAACCCCTGTGCCTGGTCCAGATCACCTACCAGAGACCAGCTGCTGAAGGCCTGAACTCTGCTTCACACTGTGTGATTGTCCCGTCAAGGTCATGTCTGTATGTGCCAGGTCTATCTCCTGTCCATCAGGGCTAATTCTGTCCTACACAGGAGCTCTGTTTATCTGCCTGTCATCTATCTGCCTGCCTGTCTGTCTATCTATGTGTCTATTTGTCTGTCAGTCAGTCAGTCTGTCTGTCGTGTTACAGCATACTCAGTTGAAAAAGTCACTGCTCGCTAGAGTTGTCAAAAGTACTGACTTCAGTACATATCGGTACTGAAATTTTAAAAATGTGACGCTTTGAGCGCTGTTGAGCGGATTCGTAAACATCTCTGATTGGCCACTGTGTTCACGCGCTCATCGGATATGTCTGATTGGCTACAATGATCAATGCACGGCAGCATTTGAAAGCACACAGAAGTGTTTGAATTTGAAAGCGTTTTGAAAGGAGTAGGAGCATTTGAAAGTAGGCGTCTATTGCGTCCGTTGATAAGCACACGGAAGTGTTTTTAAACACTCCCGTCTATTAAATCTGTGTAAGCGCTTGGTGAAGAGCTTCATTGATGACTATTTACAATGTTTTTACAGCGTTGATCACTGAAGCCAATCACAGACGTATCCGATGAGCCGTGAACACAATGGCCAATCAGAGGTGTTTACGAATCTGCTCAACAGCGCTCAAAGCGTCACATTTTTAAAACTTCAGACAACTTTTTGACAACTCTACTTGATTCTCTCCCAAGTGGTTCCATTGTTGTCAGCATTAAGTCTGAGAAGGATTCAGTGGGCTATATAACACCTTTAATTGTCACGTTCAACATATGTACCTATTGATCAAAAATTGCCTTAAAGGATTAGTCCACTTTTAAATACACTTTTCCTAATAAATTTACTCATCCCCATGTCATCCAAGATGTTCATGTCTTTCTTTCGTCAGTCGAAAAGAAATGAAGGTTTTTGAGGAAAACATTCCAGGATTTTTCTCCTTACAGTGGATTTCAATGGCTACCAACAGATTGAAGGTCAAAATTAGTTTCAGTGCAGCTTCAAGGGCTTTAAACGATACCAGATGAGTAATAAGTAACAAGTTACGGAAAAAAACGAAACTGGCGCCGCGTTCGTTCCGTAAGTAGAATAGGGAAGGCGTAGAACATTCAGCGTAAGCGTTATGAAGAATGCGGAAGCGGAAAGTACGTTCAATGCGATATTTTGTTTATAAAGCATAAACGGTTGTATTTTTTTCGAAAATGACCTATCGATTCGCTAGATAAGACCATTATTACTCATCTGGTATCGTTTAAAGCCCTTGAAGCTGTAATTTTGACCTTCAATCTGTTGGTAGCCATTGAAATCCACTGTAAGGAGAAAAATCCTGGAATGTTTTCCTCAAAAACCTTCATTTCTTTTCGACTGACGAAAGAAAGACATGAACATCTTGGATGACATGGGGGTGAGTAAATTTATCAGGAAAAGTGTATTTAAAAGTGGACTAATCATTTAAACTTACACCAGGAAAATTATATTTAGCTTTATTTAGTAACTTTCAGGAGGGTGTACTCATTTTTGCAACAACATTTTATCACTTTGATAATAAAATCTTATTTTCCTGAATAATTTTGACATGCTTCTTTGGTAACTGATCGAGCAGACTTGCTGGAACATTATATCTCTAAAGAACCCTAAAATGCCTTCTAAGGGGCCGTTCACACAGAACGCGTCTTTGCGTCTAAAAACGCGGTTTTAAAAAAAGCGCAGCATAGAACACGAGAGTCTCGAGACGCGCCTTTGAGACGTGATGCAATAACGACAATAACGGAAATAATAGAAATAGGCAAACTGCAGAATTTACAGATACAAGTTTTGACATGGAAAAAAAGAAAATAAGATAATAATGAGCGCCTCCTCCGCCATGTTGCCATTATATAAAACAGTTGTCATGCCAACTCGCAACGCTTGCCCCGCCTCCAAGTTCTTCTGATTGGTCCACTGTTTTGGAACTGACATTGATGAGCGGCGCTGCGTGTAAAAGTTGAAATTCTTTTAACTTGATATGCCGTCTTAAAAACGCGGCGCTCGTGTGAGGCGCTGCAAAAGACGCGAGACGCGAGCGTAACGGTCATGCACGTCCGTCAAGCGCGCGTTTACATAGAAAAACAATGGGAAAGTATTGGAACTATTGGAATAGAAAAACGCGTTCTGTGTGAACGGCCCCTAAGTAAAGAGTAATTGCTGAATTTGTCAAATTTCAGAGGGGGTGTAAACATTTATCCTATAAATTCCAGCATAGCGCTACAACAACCATGATGAAATGAGCTTTCACAATAGATAATGCTTTACAATGAACAATGAGAGCTACATATGAGCTGTAATAAAAACGCCATCTCCGCATCGCTTTAACAACAATTTAAATCCCTCAGTTTTCGCCATCTCCGAAAAGCCAAGGCAATGTTGATTCTTGTTTTATTACGAGCAGGCAGACTCTCCTCTTTTCTGCATTGTTTTTAAAAAACGGGTGATTCCCCAGAGGTTAGAGATTTAGCGTTCCATGTCAACGTTTCTCACTCTTTGTGCCACTTTCACACCATACACACATCAGAGTAGCCAGAGCAACTTTTTTCTATTTATGGATATGATGGGCGAGTGATATATGTATGCATTTTCCCGCGAAAACCATCCCGTCAGGTCTAAAATATAAACACTTATAACAGGCTTACCATAGTGAATCAGGGTAAGACAAAAACACTTTTAGGAGAAGGATTGATAATGTATTGACTTGTTTTTAAATTTGGTTAATTCTGAACAAAAAAAGTTACATAGTTTACCATGGTTTTTTAACATTCTTGACAGAGTTGTCTTTTGAGGTTTCCTCAAGTCTGATTGAAGGTAGCACAGTGAAATTCCACAGACGTACCTATTTAAGGTGCAAAAATGTTCTCAATGTCCTCTTTTATGAGGCTGTCATTTACTGTCAAGTGTAAAAGTTGTCCAGGAATCATCTGGTTTTATAACTGATATATAGCGCTATAAGGTTTTTGAGCCAGAGCTAAATATTTGGTCTTATTATACTTTTAACAGGATGCTGTGAAACAGAGCAGACGGAACATGGAATTAAAACTTTGGGTATCCACATATTTGACCTTTTTTAACGGAAACTTTGAAGTCAAATGTATGGTTTTTCAGACACTGCCTGGGTTGGTGTAAAACTGGGTATCATTCTCCTTTAAACTGGCAATGATCTGAAGCTTTACAGATCTTTATGGTATGCCCTAAATTCTGCACTGCTTTCCCATGACCATCAAGACTCAGAAATAAAAATGGTTAATTTATTATATTTTAGCGTGACATTACCGTTCAGCTGTTGCTGTATAGTTCATGCTGAATTTTGCAAGATAACTCCATATTGTAAAAAAAATCCAGTAATTTTACGGAAATTTCCATTAACCCTAAAACACAACACAATGTAAAACACCTGTAAAAATTCCTTCATATTTATATAGTACATTGTGTCCTTTTTTTACAGACTTTTTTTAAAGTGCAGTAAATTCCATTTCAGAACACACTGTGTGCAGCTTAGGGCTTCATCCACCCAGCAGATGCTAGAATCTTTAGGGAACTGATGCTTTGTCATCGTATGCTGCGTTATACAAGGACTATACCCAATATTCTCGCAAAGTTTTAGTAATTAGGTTATCTCATGAATATTTATATGGTTGCATCATTTACAGTTCAGCCCAGTTATAGGGGACATCCTCTGATACAGGTGTACCAAATGTTCCATTATTCATCTCAACAGCTGTTTTCCAGGCATTTCACTCTGCTTATTCATGCAATATTCATAGAAAATTAGTTGCACCCATATCAGCGATAAGTCTCCCACCCATCTCAAGTTATGCCAAAATATTTTCATTAACAAATAATATGACAGGGCAGGGGCAGGGTGAGCTTCCTGACATACCACTGAGGCCACAGAGAACAAACTGAAGCAGACTGGAATTAAAGTAAAGATTTCTGAGAAAGACACTAAAAATGACACATGTTGCCCAGTGACAGTAGGGATCCTCTTTCTCTCTCTCTCTCTCTCTCTCTCTTTTTTCTAATAGAGAACCTCCAACAGAAAATTTTTTGATCCATTAAAAAAAAAAAAAAAAAAGTTTTTTGGCTCTAGAGCAAAGTGAAATGGAGAAAAACTGTATATTGTTATATATTATTGTTAAATCCAGTGTTGGGGGTAATGTGAGTTACGTAATCAGATTATTTTTAAGTTTATTAAGTAAATAGTAAAGTAGCGCATTACTTTTAAATTTACAACAAAATATCTGAGTTAATCTCTGAAATAAGTAAAAAAAAAGAAGAAGAATACAAATGTAACATAACGCATTACTTTCCATAAAAAGTAACTACTTTTTTATGGAGTAACGCAATATTGTAATGCGTTACTTTTAAAGCAGAACTAAGTAACTTTTTTTACCTTCATAAATAGTTTTCTAAGTCCTTACGATGGTTAATTGACTTGTAGTGGTGTGTTTGAGGCGAGCACTAACCCCTTCTGGCACGTCTACGCCAGAATACAGCACTTGCAACTTGAGCTGCACCGACCCGAAACAATCTCGCCTCATGTTCACGTTCACGCGAGAGTGACAAAATGCTTTACGGTAATTCAAAAACAATGTATATATTATGTCTTTATAAGACAATTTCGAAAATTACCCACCTCCATCGAGTGTACTGTATTTGCAAATTACCCACCTCCTCTTTCTTGTACTGTATTTGCAAAACTACTGCGCTGGCGAGTGTTGTAGTCGTTGTAGTCCAGAGCTGCGCTTGGAGTATTTATGACAGTGTCATTCACTGAAGGAAACTGTAGGGGGAGCTTCGCGAATCTTGCTTAGTTCTGCTTTAAAAGTAACTTTCCCCAACACTGGTTAGTTCAATATATTTTATGACTGTGCTATTGTATGTGGTGTCATATTTTCCAAAACAGCTTAATTGTGACTCTTGTTTTTATATTTTCATTTTCTTTAAAAAATCGTTGTAAGAATAAAATATAGCAGCTGTTGTAAAATTGTCTTAAAGGGTTAGTTCACCCAAAAATGAAAATTCTGACATTAATTACTCACCCTCATGTCGTTCCAAACCAGTAAGACTTTTATTCATCTTTGAAACACAAATGAAGATCTTTTTGATGAAATCTGAAAGATTTCTGTCCCTCCATTGACAGTCCACGCAACTATTGTTTTGACATTTCAAAAGAGAATGTAAAACTAATCCATATGAGTGGTTTAGTCCAAATTTTCTGAAGAGACTTGATCGCTTTATGTGATGAACATATTTAATTTAGGCTTTTACTCGCATATAAACATTGATCAGCGAACATAAACAGAAGCTCAACCAAACCTGTGACGCGCGAGAACAAACTTCTTCCAGAAGCTTAAATGTGCTGCGTAACACATGAGAATGAACCTTATTGGTTCTCGAACGTCAAGCAAACATGCTTGAGCATCCGTTTACCACAACTGATGTGTGTTGATAAAAGTTTATATGTGAATAAAAGCCTAAATTCGGTCTGTTCAATATATAAAGCGTTCGTGTCTCTTCAGAAAATTTGGACTAAACCACTCAATTCATATGGATTAGTTTTACGATCTCTTTATTAACTTTTTGAAGTGTCAAAGTGGTAGTTGCATAGCTGTGAATGGCGAGACAGAAATCTCTCAAATTTCATCAAAAGATCTTAATTTGTGTTCTGAAAATGACCAAAAGTCTTACAGGTTTGGAATGACATGAGGGTGAGTAATTAATGACAGAATTTAAATTTTTGAGTGAACTAACCCTTTAAGCTGCTATAATAATAATCTTCAGCTCTTCAGCATTTTCGCAATATTTCATTCAATAAATCATTCACAGAATGGGGTATTGGTAGTTTCTATTTTCTCTTTCTTTATTTCTTACTTTCTGATTGCACAATATGTTCTTTGATCTGGTCTGACCTTAGCTATTGGGGGTTTTGCTGTGAAAGTAACGGATTTCATGTCATGGCAAACTCCAAACTCTTGTCTTCTGCTTCTCAAGCACTAATTATTTGCATCCATGTTCATGTTCTGTCATGTCTTGCATACTTCATATAACTGGTAGTTGTGAAAATGCACATACATGTTTTCATTCGGACAGAATTTGAGGTCTCCGCTATTTCTTGTAGGATGCCGTTGCAGAGCAGGAGATCGTGTGAAACCGGAATAGTGTGCTCAATAAACAGACACAACACTGTGAAGATCACAGGCTTACGGCAGCGCTTGGAGTGTCTGACAGAGCAGTTTCCCAGACGGTGGCTTGTTAGAAGGTTTTTTCCGGTGATAGTTTGGTACACAGATTGTTTTGTGTTGCCTGGACAGGGGCCTCTGAGTTCAGCATTGTTTACCCTCTCTTCAGATCACAGCTGGGCAGAAAATCTTAAAAGAAATCACCTGTTTGTGGAGAGATACACACAGATCCAATTAAACCAGACCTCAAAATCATAAACCTTTTGGGGACACAATCGAGATTCCTTAATTTACAAAAAAAGACATTTTAAATCCCTAAAGTGAAAAGGCACTTTAGTTTTTCCACATGGGATAAAATAAAACGGTTATATCATGAGGAATACTATTTTCCTTGATCTTCTGAGATACAATGGTTCATTTTGCTATGAAAACATACTGGGTGCCCGCTGATAGCACTGTTTATTTTCACGTGCATTGTTTTAGTGGCTGATGCTCTCTAAAGGAGTTATCTAAATCATGTAATGTAGCAAAATTAGTTCTGAACACAATTTGCATGCTGCAATTCTTAATCTTGCAGGCCCATTCTGAGTGCTGAGCTGTGGAAGATGCAGCAGATGTCTAAGGTGCAGTAAGCAATTTTTGAGAAACACTAGGTGCGTTTACATGGAGCATTGTAATAGGTTTAAAAGTCCAATCCGAATGAAAATGCTCCATATAAACACCTCAATCAGAAATGCCCAAACCGAATGAAATTGTAATTGGTTTCAGAGGGTGGGTTAAACCTTTCTATAAACCGAACAAAATAAAAAGTCTGGCATGTAAACGCGTTAAACCGTTTACTTTGCGTGTACGTCATCACGTCAAGCAGTCGCGTCGTCAGAATGGACGATGGCGGCGGCAAAATCAAACTGGAGCCAGTGTTTCCCACAGGATTTTGTGAGACTGTGGTGGGTGGACATCAGTTCCTCTAGGGGGGTCCGGGGGCATGCCCCGCCTTAGGAAAATTTTGTACATTTTAAATTTAAATGCATAAATCTGGTGCATTCTGAGAGCAAAATTAAGTGACTAGATCAATCAAGAAATTTGTTCTATTGTAAACAATTTTGTGCTCTAATAGTAATTTATTTATAGGTGATGGTAGGGCACATTAGTCACGTACACAACATATAGATGATCATTCATAAATGGTCAAACATGTAGAGTATACATTTAAACCATTAAAAATATGTAGCAAAAGAGGTTACCCTATTGAGATGCTCCTTAGATGCACAGCCACCAAAAAGGTCAGCTTCCTGTGCCCGTCTTTTCCTCATACCTTCCAGCAGTAATATGCTACAAATTCACGCTGTTGCTTGATTAAGAGCAACACTTTACATAAAAATAGCACGCATAAGAAATAATGGAACATGTTGACAGAAATAAAAGGCGGAAAACGGGACATGTCACAAAGTCATTCTAATTGAAAGCACTGGCACATGTAAACACCGTATCGGATTAGATAACATCTCATGTAAACAGTCCAGCAAATTTTTCTTTCGGAATGATTTTAATCTGAATGACAAAAAAGTGTACATGTAAACGTGGCTACTGTTGATATTTGAAATCAACCCAAACAAACACACACCCCTCACTTCATTGCTCCGCCCCCAAACTGCACGAAGACGCAATGCAAGAGTGGATGTCTCTTTATCATAGCTGAAGCAAAGCAAAATAATGCTTTGCAAAAAATAAAGAAAAAACATGAACGAATGACAAGGAAGAACAAAAAAGTACATTTTTTATATACAAGCAAGGGCTCGTTGTTAGTCGCCAGCAGCACACCAGCTCCAGACAATAACACTCACAACTGTCCTGTTACTAGCTAACATTACAACAATGTTATGTGAAACATAGCTAAACCAATGTTAAGGCCCGTTCACATTAAGAATGACGATTATATTTGCGTCCACACCAAGGAACGATAACTGTCTGTTTATTCAAAGCTCACCTGCTGCTGTTTCAAAGTGTGTACAACATGTTTTTGCAGTTACATTTACACATCTTTAAGCAGCAGATGTCCTCAGCATGCTATGTTTTGAGTGAATAGCTAGTGTAAGCGATCTAATCTAACAGTGAATTTAACTGACAAAGTCAATATAGTGGAATAAAAACATCGCCTAGACTTTTTCACTGCAGCGTCACAGGAAGCTAGACAATGTTGTCGAAACTAGCGCTGGATACCCGAGGTAATTTTCTGTTGCACTGTTTGCTAGCCTGGCATAATGATCTCATCGTTAATACTTCTCACCATTTATTCCGAGGGTATGACCGATATATTTTCCATATATCCAGTTTCTTTAAAGTATGAAAAGGGGGTTTGACTTGTCAAGCAGAGGTGGCTTTTTCTGGACCTCTGCGATTAACTTCTCCGCAATGTCGTCTGCCATTTTAAATGCGTGAGCCCTTAAATTAGAATGGATTCTGATTGGCTGTCAGTGTTATCGTTCAATAGCTGCATCTCTCTTTCAACAGTCTTTCTTCCAAACTCCTTCTGGCTCACTCTCTCTCATCCCCCATCATAATTGTATAAGCTCCCTACTGCTGATTGGCTACAAGTGTGTTGTGGTGCTCGGTACGATCCACTTTCAACAGCATTTCTCCGAAATTACTTACTGCACTTTTAATGCTGCTATGATTCCTTGAAAATGTACATATACATCTTGCTTCCTGCTTTAATAATTAATTTTACAAATAATTATTATAGTATATTAATTTGTATTTGCATATTAAATAATTTATTTGCATCTGCACCATTTCCTAAAACAAAAAACCCAAATGATGCTTGATTTCAAGGCAAAATCATATTTGGAAACATACTGTATGTAAAGCTCAGGGGGATTAAATAGTAAAATTGAATTAGATGGAATTACTAATAATGAATAATTAATCATATTAGATCGCTTTGATACATTGCTTTGATTTACCTGTAAATGACCTAAGAAAATGGAATTTTCAATCTAAATAGATGAGCTTAAAACATTTATAGGAACCTTTAAGCCATGAAGTCTCTTGAAGCTTTGTAGGAGCATGTTCGACCCACATGAGAAATCTAAAAAACGCGGGTGGAGTTATAGAAGCAGAAGAAAAAAAATTCACCTACTAAGCAGTGTTACTCATGCATCTTGCCCAACAATGTGATCCCTTCAGACAGGAAGCACAGACTCAAAGCGCCTTTCCTGGTCACCGCATTGAATAATTCAATAAATAAATGGAATATTAAATGGTGTGACCGGGAAAAGGTGACACCCTATTCCTTATTTTCCCACCAGTGTGACAGCCTGTCCCGTATGGTCCACACTCTAGAGCCACCCCTCTGTGCGAGATTTAGTTTACAAAAGCTCTTTAAGCTTTACTTTCTTTTGCATTTATACTATACCTTTTTAATTTAGTCTTTGGCTTATATCCAATCCTGTCACTTGAAATATTCTATCTATCTATCTATACTGTACTGTATATATGGCCTTTAAATCTTTCAGTTTGGCAAAATTTATTGCATCTTCATTTTAAAACATTTGTGTATTTGCAATATATTATTGGCTTCTAGCTGCTGTACTTTCATAGTAAGTGTACAATACTTCAATTATCATAATATAATTTTAAACCTTACAATTTTTTATTTTATCTAAATAACTGTATACTGTGACTTCAATGAAATATGATGTGGCACCAATGTAAAATTACAATAATTATCTGTATGCATGAAGTCCACAGAATTATGCTATTTAAAACATGTACATGTACAATTTTGAAATATTGAGAAGAATTAATGCAATGTCCTGGGCCTTAAGGATATGGAAGTTACAACATCTAGTGCTCTTGTATTGCGTAATTAATTTTTTACCACTAATGCAGTCAAAAGTCCTTAATATTATACGTAAAGTATTTCATTTTCAGAAACCTTGAAGAAAACATGTTTTGTTTTGTTTTTCACATTGTCCTTATTACACATGGTTCTTCATGTCCATATCTGCATCATCAGAAGATCTGCTAATGACTATTAACGAACAGAGCAGATGAGGTGACATACATTCACTCACACACACACACACACACACGCACACACACTTAGTTCCTTCCTTTTCCATTGCTCCAGAAATCCAGGCTACCTCAGTTGACATTAGTGTCAATCTAAGCCTCCTGTGTATAGAGATATTTTCCATGGCATTAATCTGAATCTAGTTTCTCCATCATATTTCTTAAACACAAATCTTGTATTGGATGTGCAGAGCACGACTGGTATTACTAAAGAACTCATTTCCTTTCCTTAACAAACTGGTATTTCTCATCTTGACATAATGGTGGTGGGTTATACAAAGCCCCGGTGAGTCCTTTTCAGTTAGTAGCACTTATGAAAAAAGAAGTGACACTTGGATGTCAATAATTAATAGCATTTAAAGCTCTAGATGTCAGCCCCAGCAGTTCATTGACAAGTGCACACCAGGTTTTTTCTCATGTGTTCGCTTCTCACTTAACACGCTGCAAATACTCACCATGCACATATGTTAAAATAAACAAAAAAACTCACCTTTCAGGTCATCGACAACACCACTGATAAATAGACATTGAAGTGGTCCTAGCCAGGTTTGTCACTTGTTGGGGTCCCCTTGATTTGTGTTGCAGCGCGTTTCTGTATTTGGTTGCGTTGTGAGTTTTTGCAGCGCGTTTCTGTAGTGTGTTTTCTGTAGTGTGGTTGCGTTGTGAGTTTTTGCAGTGAGTTTCTTGCTTTGTGAGTATTTGCAGTGCATTTCTGTATTTGGTTGCTTTTTGAGTATTTGCAGCGTGTTTCTGTATTTGGTTGCTTTTTGAGTATTTGCAGCGTGTTTCTGTATTTGGTTGCGTTGTAAGTTTTTGCAGCGCGTTTCTGTATTTGTTTGCATTGTGAGTTTTTGCAGCACGTTTCTGTATTTGGTTGCATTGCGAGTTTTTGCAGTGCGTTTCTGTATTTGGTTGCGTTGTGAGTTTTTGCAGCGCGTTTCTGTATTTGGTTGCATTGCGAGTTTTTGCAGTGCGTTTCTGTATTTGGTTGCGTTGTGAGTTTTTGCAGCGCGTTTCTGTATTTGGTTGCGTAGTGAGTATTTGCAGCGCATTTCAGTATTTGGTTGCGTTGAGAGTATTTGCAGCGCGTTTGTTTCTGTATTTGGTTGCTTTGTGAGTATTTGCAGCACGTTTCTGTATTTGGTTGCTTTTTGAGTATTTGCAGCGTGTTTCTGTATTTGGTAGAGTTGTGAGTATTTACAGCACTTTTCTGTATTTGGCTGAGTTGTGAGTAATTGCAGTGCATTTCTGTATTTGGTTGCGTGTGAGTATTTTCAGTGTGTTTCTGTATTTGGTTGTGTTGTGAGTATTTGCAGCGTGTTTCTGTATTTGGTTGAGTTGTGAGTATTTACAGCACTTTTCTGTATTTGGCTGAGTTGTGAGTAATTGCAGCTTGTTTCTGTATTTGGTTGCGTAGTGAGTATTTGCAGCGCATTTCTGTATTTGGTTGCGTTGTGAGTATTTGCAACGCGTTTGTTTCTGTATTTGGTTGCGTTGTGAGTATTTGCAGCTTGTTTCTGTATTTGGTTGCATAGTGAGTATTTGCAGCGCATTTCTGTATTTGGTTGCATTGTGAGTATTTGCAGCGCGTTTGTTTCTGTATTTGGTTGCGTTGTGAGTATTTGCAGCGCGTTTGTTTCTGTATTTGGTTGCGTTGTGAGTATTTGCAGCGTGTTTGTTTCTGTATTTGGTTGCTTTGTGAGTATTTGCAGCACGTTTCTGTATTTGGTTGCTTTTTGAGTATTTGCAGCGCGTTTCTGTATTTGGTTGCGTAGTGAGTATTTGCAGCGTGTTTCTGTATTTGGTTGCGTAGTGAGTATTTGCAGCGTGTTTCTGTATTTGGTTGCGTAGTGAGTATTTGCAGCGCGTTTCTGTATTTGGTTGCGTTGTATTTGCAGCATGTTTCTATGTTTGGTTGTGTGTGAGTATCTGCAGTGTGATTCTGTATTTGGTTGCGTTGTGAGTATTGCTGCTGCCATCTTTGAAATCCACTCCCGGGTCGAGAACGCTGTGCACGTCTGTGCTGCCGCTTTGCACCTGGACCATTTGTATGTTTTTGCTACATGTTTTTTCGCAGTTCTGTTCAGATTATTTTTATCAGAATTCTGTCTGGATTACTCCATTTCTCACTGCTGATCTTTGAAATGGACTGTTGTCACCATCAAACTTTTGCTGTCTGTGAGTCTGCCATCGGGCTGCTGCAAGCTCTCTACCCTGTTAACGTCTCCACCATGTTCGGCTCTTCTGATGGGTGAGTTACCACTCTCTCAGTCGGTTGCGCTGTTCTATCTGGGTGTGTTGTCTCCTACTTAGTTTTTGGTGAAGTGACATTCAGGGTCAGGGTTTGCTCGGTACTAACATGCCTCAGGCAAAAGTTTTTCTTTTTTCTTTTCTTATCTGCCTCATTTTTTATCTCACATCCATAATGGATATTGGATATTTACCATTGCAGCTAAGGGCCTTGAAATGCCATCCGTGTCTTGATTCTATGACATATGAATGCTACCAGAGTCTAGGGATTCTCCGGCGCCCACGATATATACACCGCTCACGACATGTCTTCAGGAGTACCTTTTGCTTTAAGCCTGATGCGTAAAAAATGCCCTACGACTGTTATATCATACTGAAATCTAAAAGCTATTGATATTGCGTCATTCTGTACCTCTATTGTTTCTTCAAAACTCTCTGATGTCTTTGATATTTCGTCTCCCTCACTGCATGATAGTATCTAACTATCACTCCATAATTTCTGAAATCTTACAGGAGCATGCTCCTATTAGGACCAGAAGTGTCCCTTCTTCCCACTCTTCTCCTTGGTATACCCCTGAGCTCCATATTCTTAAGGCTACTGGTAGACGGCTTGAGTGTCTTTAAAGAAAAAACGGTCTTACTGTACATTATTTAGCTTTTCTTGATCATCTCAAAATATACAAATCTGCTCTCAACTCGGCTCGCTCTAGTTTTGTCTCTGCCACAATTAATAAATCAAGCAACAGGCCAAAAGCATTATTTAATACAATAAATAAGCTTACCAAACCTCCACCCCAGGATGCTCTAGCTTCTAATGAGTTTTGCTGTTCCTTTCTGGATCATTTGCTTGAAAAGACCGATGCCGTCCACCAGTGATTCTCTACTGATACTACAAAGCTTAGCTATTTACCAATTCTATCCGGTCAGTCCCTGTCTTGTTTTTCTCTGACTACTCCATCTTCTGTCTCTAAGTTAATCTTGAAATCCAACTCTTAATCCTGTTAACTTGACCCTACTCCTACTTCTCTCCTGAAACTTTGCCATTCTTTCATCTCTGCACCTATCTCTCACCTCATCAATACATCTCTTACCTCTGCTTCATTTCCTCTGCCACTCAAAACTGCTGCAGTTGCCCCTGTTCTCAAGAAACCCCACCTCGATCCCTCAGTTTGATCTAATTACTGTCCTATTTCAAATTTACCTTTCATTGCTAAATTATTGGAAAATACTGTTGCCTCCTATAGCTTCAGTCAGTACCGTTAGCCTCCATATTACTGAAACTGCACTTGTAAAGGTAATGAATGATCTACTACTTTCTGGTGACTCTGGTTCTCTGTCTATACTTGTGCTACTTGACCTCAGCTCTGCCTTCGATACTGTCTCCCATGAATTACTTATTCAAGGGAGACAGTAACTGTCAAACTGATGAAGATGTTTTCTTAATTTGTTATTTTTTTTCCAATTGCATGCGTTTTCTTCAGCTGCAGCACGTTGAGCTCTCTTGTCCACCAAAAAAGAGCTGCTTTGAGTTAAAGCGAATGGCATGAGTGAGTTTTTTTGTGAGGATATTTAGCCTCTGCTTTATATCTCATAGCAAACGGGCTGTTTTACGTAAGCTGTGACCATGACCCGCCCTGGGATACAGCTGACCTTTAAAGAGTTTTTATTTTTTTTGAATAGGAGAATGAATAGGAGAGTGTCTCATGAATTCATGAAGAGTACTGACATGGACTCACTGGGTTGTAAAATTAAATACATGGGTGTTTCTTCAATTATGAGCCCTTTTAGTACTGTAGACTTTTAAAATATAAACGCTCTCAAAAGACATTTTTCATACACTATAGTTTATTTGAATTATCTACTAATAATATCCATGAATAGGAGAATTCTTTCATTTTTGTACATTTTTGTCATTTTTTGGAATAAAATGGCAGACTCTTATATCTTGCTAAGTATATTAAGTTACGTTTTTGGAAGAAAAAAAAACATTATTAGGTGCAAAAAGGCTGGTTAAAAATAATTTAAATCCTTTTCAGACATTCATGTTATCTTCACTCTGTGGTTATCATATTATCATATAATATGTAGTATTATAATTATAAATACTACATCATGTAATATGTAGTATTTCTTTTTTTATCATTAATTTTAAGATTGAAAATCTGGGTCTGGGACAATGCAATCTCTATAGAAATCATTTTAAAAGTACCAATATTTGTGTTTGTGTGTGTTCCTGGTATCCCCTATGTTATAGGTAGTAATACATGGATGGCACTACTAGAAATCTTTGACCTTGTGGGGATATTTTTTTTTTTGTTCCCAATAAAGAAAACCACTTATTAATCATACAATTTTTTTTTTTTTTTTTTTTTTTTGAAAATGTAAAAATGCTGAAAATGTTCTATGATTGGTAGGGCTTTAGGGGTAGGGGATAGAGTATATATATAAAAAAATATATAAAATATATAAAAATCATTATGTCTGTGGAAAGTCCCCATAAAACATAGAAAACCAACTTGTGTTTGTGTGTGCTGATGAAGGCATGGTACAAAGTTTCCATGACAGTTTTAATGTGACCTTCACATAACAAAAAGAAGAAGAAAAAAAAAAAAGAAGGTTGAAACCCCTGGAACATAAAAGTGCCTTAAATTGAAGAAACATGCATAAATAAAAGAATATGTATTTTTATGTGAAGAGCCGAAGATGTCTTTAAAGAATATTATTATAGCAGATTTAGGCAATTTTATAGCAGCTGTCCGTAGGTCACAAAATACAGGCTGTATATCTGTGTTTTATGTGTTATGGTTAGTCTTTCCAGTGTTTCCAATGTTTATTTAAAGAACTTACCAATCCAAGTTACCCAAGAAACACAATGACTTTTGACCATTCAATCTCGTTTTATTGAAAAAGAAATAAAATAGCATGTACAATAATAATTACAATAATAATAATAATTATAATAAGAACAACAATAATATTTATAATAATATAAAAATCTGTACATTCCATTGTTTTCTTTCAGTACAATAGGGAAGACTGGTACAAAAGCAACTGCATAAAGTATGGGGATATTTACAACAAAGAGAAAGAAACGCTGCCTATAGACCCAGAGTCATTAAAAGGAGCGTTTCCTTCGAACAAGCCAACAGTAGACCAGTGCGAACCAGGTTTACTGCATAATTGGCTGTTCATCAAGTGTCTTTTGAAAAATGACATGCCAAAAAAAAAAAGGATAAAACAGCATTAATAGCATTTTATACTCTTTTGTATGTTTAACACAGCCTTATAACGTGCAGTATTTTCAAAATAAATATCCCCTAATTTTATTGTCTCCTTTTATAGAGCTTTCCGGAGAACGTGCTCTAGTGGCTGTTTTGGGTTACTTCAGGTATTTATAAAAAAAAAAAAAAAAAAAAAAAAAAAAGGGGGTGAGAGGAGACAAGTCAGACATCACAATCAAATGTCAAGTGATATCTCAGGAGCACATGTTGTGTGCAAGTGCGGTTCTGAGCTCAGATTCTGTGTTCTGATTGTCATTGGATCACAGTACCATGATCTCAGTCTAATTACACAGTCCTTGGTACACCTGCCAAACAAGTCGTTAGGGTTGTATTGCAGTTTGTCAGGCAAGACAAGAGGTTAGAGTTGATTGAGAAATAATTAATTATTAGAGAGGTTTAAAGTCAGAAGGGAGAGTGGATTCTGTTTTCTGTCCCGTTTCATTGCAATAAAACCCAAACCGTTCAGCCATTATACACTCACACAGTTTGTAAATGAACCTATATGTAATCCATGCAATTAGAACCTTAAATCTAAAGGTTTTCTAGCAACATTTTCCAACCCAAACACTTAAGTAGCACTAAACTACAGTAACACTGAAGTCATGGGATGAAAAGGATGGGGTAGAGGTTTGAAAATAAGGTAAGCTAACCTGTAGCTCTCTTATTTCCAATGGGCTTTGTTATTCGTAGTCTTTATTTGGCTTTGAATAAGAAAATAATCAATAAAAATAAACCATATATGTGCGTAAGCAAACAAAAACCATTTCTTTTCACTTACAAATATATATTTTTACTCCACATCATGACTTGTCCTATTGTTCTACGTCTAATAAAAGAATTTGATGCATTCTTTATGAAAGATCATTTTGAATACTCTTTGGTTTAAGTCTAAAACTCTATATAATATGCAACATAGCAGCACTTGTAGAAAGACATTCATTAACACGATCACTCTCTTTGTCCCTGCGGACATGACGACTGTGATTTTCATTCCGATACTGATCTAAAGACCCTGTCCGATATATATCGCAATAAACAGGCATGGTCCTGTGCGTTTTTCTCTTCAGATAACCTGAAATGTACTGCGGAGGGCTTCCGACTTCATGTTTCTTGAAAAGAAAGAACAGACACTGAGTTGTCTATATTCCCAAATAAAGCTCACCCACCTAAGCCCCCCGCAAGACTGTTCCAGAAATACCCGTGGCTCACACAAAGGCCAGCGGACTCAAATAGAAAAGGAAAAGAGGGGATAATGGAATAATTAACTAGACGGTAGGAACAGGACTTTTTAATGATACTTAAGACATTGACTAACACTCTTGGCTGTGTTTTTTCCTCATTTGTAGAATGTTATTTCTATTAACTATCATTGCCTTATTCAGTTGACAGAACTAAATATCTGCATGTAACGATAAATAACGATATTATCAACTTTGGTAGCAGCATGAGTCAAAGGCTGAATTCAAATATTGGTCTGAATCATTCTTACATTGTTGGACAACTGCACACGGACACATGCCTGCTCATTTTCAAGTTTTGCCAACCAGTTACATCCTCTCTGCTTCGTGTCATTCAGAAGCAACGGTCTAAAAAGGTAGTGTCGCCTAAATGGGAAACTCTCTCTTCTCCTCCCTTGATGTGCATTCTTCATTAGCTGTGCAGTGCCTCTATGCTGTGTTTTATTTAACCATGCATATTCGTAAGAACACTCTTGTACAGTTTCGCTGTCGATTCCTCCCCGTAACTGTACCGTTAGCTTGAGTCTGCCTCGCCGAGTGGCTCAGTTCAGCTCAATGTGCCTGTATGAAGAGGTGTCTGTTAAACCTTCCCGTTAGTTCTGCACAGTCATATTTCGGATTCCCGCCGTAGAGGCCGCGGTTCTAAGGGAACGGTGGCCTGGCTGTGGTCAGAGTCTGAGCTAGTGTCTGTGTTTGTCCCGCCAGGGCCCAAACTGTCCCCGTTCCCTTCCTCTTTCTCCTCTTTGTTTGAAAGGGCCACCTCATTCTCATAGCAAAAAGAATTCGAGTTAGATAGGATATATTTTTTCTCAGCAAGGTCTCTCGCGCTGCACAGTGGGGTGCTGGGCACTTCGTAGGTCTTGTGAAAGCGAGAGTAGTCTACTTTGTAATAGTTTTTCTCCTCGAAGAGGACGGGCTCAAAGCGGTGTCCCCACAGGACCTCACTGGCCACATAGGAGCTACGGCACTGGGTGGTCATGGCCGTGGCCTCCACCATGCCCTCCAGGATAACTACGATTTCAAAGTCAGAGTTCTCCAGTTCTTGTTTGCTCATGTCATAGAAAGGGCTGTCCTCGTCGATCTCATGGACGATGGTGATCGGTGACACCAAGAAGATGCGGTCAATGCCGCTGTCAAAGCCCACGTCGATGTCCATCTGGTCTAGAGGGATAAACTCTCCCTCGGCTGTGGTGCGAGATCTGAGAAGCTGAGCCCGAACGTGGGCCTCTACCAGGTGGCTTTTGCGCAAGTTGCCCACCCTCCACATCAGGCACAGCTTATTGTCCCTCATGGCCACCGTAGCGTTGTGGCTGAACACCAGCGTCTCATTCCTCTTCTTGGGCTTGGCCATCTTAGCCATGACAGCACCGATGATGAAGGCGTCAATGATGCAGCCGACTATGCTCTGAAATACAACCATGAACACCGCGATGGGGCACTCGTCTGTAACGTAGCGGTAGCCATAGCCGATAGTGGTCTGCGTCTCGATGGAGAAGAGAAACGCGGCCGTGAAGGTGCTGACGTTGGAGACACATTTGGGACTGCCACTCTCCAGGTCTCCGTGGAATATTGCGACCAGCCAGAAGATACATCCAAAAAACAGCCACGACAGCAGAAAGGCCAAGCAGAAGATAACGAACATCCATCGCCAGCGAATGTCCACGCACGTGGTGAAGATGTCGGCTAGATAGCGCTGGCTCTTCTCGCTGACGTTGATGAACTGCACGTTGCAGTGTCCATCTTTCTTGACAAACCTGCTCTGGGTTTGGTGACGGGTGTGAACCTTGCTCTTCCCGTTACCGTACCCATTTGGCACCGCAGCAGTGGCCAACTTCATGCCGTCCTCCTCTGATGACACAATGCTGTAGCGGTTGGCCCGCACACTTCCCATCACCTCAGTCTGGGAGGTCTGTGCTGTTTCTGCTTTGGAAAACAGTCTTAGTTTCTGGAAAAAGCGTTGGAGAAACAGTTTTGAAACACTCACGGGGACCAACACAAGCAGGAAATGGTGGGGCTGTTCAGAGCCGGACGCAGGAGGCGTCTCTTTGCTCCAGTTGGACCTTTTGATTGACAGAAAAGGCCAAGGATGGGGCGATCACTCCGTTCTCATTTGCTCTGGTGATATCATCGATCAAACGTCCTATCAGAAACAAGAAACAAGATACACGTTAACGTTAATTGGTAAAGACTGTAAACTAAACATTCTCACTGCAGATTTGTTTCAGTCTCAGTTGCTAAATTAACTTATTCACTGAAAATTGACTATTTGGCTCTAACTGCACACGTGTCTCTGAGACCAACGTGATGCACATAATTCTCACGCATTCTCATGCAAGTCTCAGCTTGAACTGATAAATTTGTACACTGATTAAATCATAATGTTAACATTTCCCTGTGAATTTAGTATCACATGAAATAATACTAACTTTGATAAATGGTATGTGCTTAATCAAAAACTCATACTTTGAAACTTAAGAGGACCTTGATCATTCCTTTCAAACTGAGAAAAAAAACCCCAGCAGTATTAGCCAACAAGACCAAAATGGTCAAAATAACAGAACCCAAGTCGGACTTCTCTAAATCATAAGCTCAGTGAGGCTATGAAGTAAATAGTGAAGGTTTTGTTTCGTTTGAACTTATTTTTATTACCGATTGTCAGTTTTATTGATCAAAGATTATTCTATATTTGATTTTTTTCTTCATGGGAAACAAAGGTTTAAACATCATGTCAATTTCAATCACCAACTGCACCAACACATTGTCAATTTAATTAAATCAAAAAAAGTCAATTTGTAATTTTGTCAAATACAATGATATTTTATCAGGCAGTGCCCCACATTACTAGATAATGCAATGCCAACCTGTCTGTTTATGTGCTCTTCCATATAGTGCAATTGCCCACAAGACCATTAATAATACTTGTTTTCACATACTGTGCTAATCAGGGTATAGGTGAATGGAAAATTGCGTTGTTCAGTCACGTATGTCTCTTATCAATGCACTAATTTAAATTGGCAAAAACTCATCTAACCAATAGTGGAGTCCTGAAAGCTCTACTCAACAATTACAGTACTTTCTGTAGATTTAATATATTTTATATTTTAATGTAGTGAACAATAAGTAATGCTTTTAAAGAGTGTCTTGCAGGTTGTCATCACAAATATTCCACATCAAAAGCTGATCTTTTGCATGAAAAAAAGCGCTATAAAATAAGACCTAAAGGATTATTGACATTTTAAGACTCATTTAGTCAGTGGCAAAAATGTATTCTTGTGCCACACTTAATTTCTCAAAGAACATAACATACTGAACTACTGCTTAAACATCAGCAAAGGTAAAAACAAGCTAAGACTGGTTTTCAGTAGGGTGCAGAGCAGGGACTGAGACGAGGCTTGTTGACTTGAGAGCTTGTCCTCTGGGACCTCATCTTTCTCTCTCAGCAGTATAATGACAGCCCTGTGACAATTCCCTGAGGAGGGCTAAAACACTACTCATTAAAGCTTCTATTCTGCCCTCAATGTTCCTAGCAACCATAACTAAAAAGAAAGGTCCTATTTTATCTTATTTAGCAGATGCATGGACTGCAGAAGGATTTGAGTTAGAAAAAGAGAGCAAGAGAGTAAAAGCGAATGACATAATTAATGGGAGAGAGAGAGAGAGAGAGAGAGAGAGAGAGAGAGAGAGAGAGAGAGAGAGAGAGAGAGAGAGAGAGAGAGAGAGAGAGAGAGAGAGAGAGAGAGAGCATGAGAAAAGAATATGTATATTTGTATTAAAAACAGAAATTACTTCAGTATTTTTTTTTTTTTTTTTAGTAGTGAGGAAATTTCTGCCATCTAGAACAAAAGTAAGTTGATTATTTATTTTGGTTTAACATTTTACTAAAGGCCATTTTTCACATGTGGCCTGACAGATATTCAGATAAGGAGCAGGTTGATAGATGCCATTATTTCTTACATGAAACATAATATGGCAGTGTTTATATCCAGGAAAGATGTTTATTTTGATGGCGTGGACCAGTGAGCACCAATGGAAAATGTTACATAAAAGTTTACATTCTTTTGAGTGATCAAACTAGGATTAATATTTTTAAAACATGGTTGCATATTTTAGGGAAATTCCTTTTGCCCCATTATCACTGTTAACAGTTTACACTATGTGGTGTGCATAGTCCTGACAAACAAGTTAAGCACCAATTTAGCTGCCAATTGAAAGTCTCTCAGTGTTTAAGGCAGAAAAGAGGATCTGCGTGTCTGTCAGCCGACTGACGCCTGACAACTGCTGAGCGCAGCTGTGCTCCAAATATATTAGACAAATGCACACTTAGCAACAGTGAGCTCAGTAGAATACTGCTTAAAACAATACTAGGCTATATAACAATTAAACTCACGTGTTGCATGCAGCAATGCGCATAATGCAGCACTAAACCCCATATGTTGCTTTTATAAGGCAAATCTGCCATGCGGGCAAAGTCTGTCATATGGAGAAGTCAACAGGTGTGGGAGGAAAAATATTCTCTAAACCTTTCTTTCTTTAAAGAACTACTTAGTAAGTGCTTAAAGTAAGAAGACTTAAGATTTCTTGTTTTAAGAGAAAATAAAAAGCAAATAGTAATCACACTCTCATATCTTTCATTGTACTGTCATGTGCCGGAAGGTCAGAAATTAACTTTAATTAACAACTCTCACCAAGAAAGAAAACTCTTTACATTCTCTTTAAAGTGTTTCTCCTAGACAGAAATAATCTTCAAACTGAGACTTTTTGATTAAGTCTTCTGCCTTTTTTTCTGAGATCATGTCTCCTATAGACTTTCAATAGAGAGCTCAAGAATGTGCTCAAACTATGCTTAGATTGTTTTCTATCAAAATTCAAATACAACTGAGAACTCCGATATCATTCTTAACAAAATGAAGTTAAAATGTATAGCACAAAACACTTTGTATAGTCAAACAGACCGAATTTATTTACAGTTGCATACAATAACAAAATATGTCAGCAAATAGTATATGTTTGACCTTACCTAGTCATTTGTAAATGAACACGAAACAGTTGTCATATGTACATATCCAACGAATGGTTTTAACTATCCACACTGTCTTCTCATTGATCTTGTTCTCTCCGCGTAATATATTAATAGCATTTGATATGAAGCATAAGAACAGCAATCTCCACGTTTCTCTTCTTGTTTGCGGCGTGCGGTAACTCATGTGCTGTTTCTTCTAGGCTTCAAACCCATTTAAACAACACGCACCGGCTAGTCACGCCCCTCTCTTGAAACCAGCCAATCAGACGGGAGGGACTGGAGAGTTTCACGCGCGGATAAAACAATGTTCCACTCAGACTACAGCAAGTGAAATAGAGAACAGCAGCGTGCGAATTAAGGCTTGAATCTCCCCAAAGGAAGCCAAAACAAACGGTTGCGGGTGTCTAAAAAGTATGTGTTTCCATAAGTATGTGTGTTTCAACAGAGTTTTCAAACAATACTTTCAGTAACTACCACAGTTACGTTGCAAGTCAGAGAATGCGCTAAATAGACTCAAGACACAAGCCGAGTTCGTCTGAGGTAACCATAGCAACACTACGATTTTCTCAATGTCTGAGGTTAATTCGACAAAACACGGTTATTATCTGTTTACAAGTCATAATAAAATCTCAACCTGATTTTAAAAAGTGAGTTAGCGACCCGTGACAACAAAAGTCAAATTTGTTTGAAACGTCGACAAGGTCTCGCTGTGAAAATGACAGAAAATTCAACTCCACTGACCTCAGAGATTGAACTATTAGAAATACATATAGTGTTTGTATTGGGAAAAAACGACCAATTCCTGAAATAAAATAGGACTTTAGCAGTTTAGTTTGTGATTTTGTGGAACGTATTTCTTTTCACAACAAACTAGAAATCGCACTTTATGTGTCATTTGTTGATAGTGAGTCCAAATGAAATATGGATGCCATTCATCTTCAAGCCAAACACTTCTTTATAAAGATATTTTTCACTAAACAAATGCTTTATAAACTAATTTAACATGAAAGGCTATTGTGGCCTTTTAGTCCATATTATGCCATTAGCCAAGACATTGAAGTCATACAGTTTTGAAATGTGTTATTCTGGGTTTTGCTTTTATGAAATATGATCAACAAATAGTACAAGTCTAAGATTCATAGTATACATATCCACAGCATTACTCAGAATTTATTCAGGCTTTGTTTGTTTTCCAGCTTCTTATATAATGACTGTACATTGTATTGTTGGGAATCAGATCATTGTGAAAGAAATTAATGACCATTTATTGTTTAATCAGAGGAATGTTTCTCTTTCTCTTTATAATTGGTCCAATGAAAACCCAGCAGTAAGTGTTCCACAGCCCTTTGCCCTTCCTGGCTGCTGCGTGTCACACACTGCTTACTTGTCATAAGTAATGAGCCGTGTTAAACTTTTATTTGTGAAGCTGTTGCAAAGTGCTTATTTTAGTTACTTTCTTGTTCAAGTCTATAAATAATACAGACTATTTATAGGCGAAACGTGGTACGTGATCTGTCCGGCTCTTGTTTACCTTTCAGCCTAATTTAAGGCAATGCTTGGACAGCACTGCATCCAACCACAAGGTGGAGGGCTGGAGACTTCACTTTCTCAGGAAAACCTCCTGAGACCAAGCAATTTTATTCATTGTAGTAGACATATGTTTTTTGTTAATATCTCTGAGATGATGCATGCCACTGTTTTAAGTCCTGGTCTGTCTTGAAGAGGACATCTTGAGCTTTTCTGTCATGCTAAATTATTGTATGTGGTCAGTGTGATAACATCAGTGTATGGCTTAACATTTATAAAATGTAACAACAATATAACAAATCTTAGTCATCTTTGATTGTTATATAAACAATTTAATATATATATATAGGTCACCAGGGTGAAGGTGTTTCAACAGTCATACATTGTAGACTACAATGAGGTCTAAATGATCATTTATCATCACCCATTAGATTGTCCTTTGGGTAAGTGGATGCATGCTGTGTAAATATTGAAAATTGTCACTGGGGCTCTTTTTCCAAAAGATTTTATTAGTTGTTTGGACGGAAAGGTTAACCACTTTGAAAAATAAGGTGGAACAGTGTTCTGCACTTCCTCAGCTAATGCCAAAGAGACACACTGACTGACCACAGTTTGGTCAGGTTAACGTCACTGTCATTATAATTGATCCATTGCCTCTTATGTAGGTCGAGGGTTTGGGGGCCATAATTTAATCAAGGAGCTCTCTTTTTTTACATCTCTGGTTATCAAATAACCTTCAAGGTCATAAGAGTTTGTAATACACATCAAATCTTTACTGCATCTGTGATACCTGTAGAGATGTGTGTGCGTTGTGTACAAAAAGAGTTTTGTGCAAGACTGCTACGATATACAGAACATAATTAAAATACTATTCAAACACAGCTTTTTTATAATTTTAAAAGTAGCGCTTTAAATGGTTTCTCATCAAAGCCAAAGTACCTACAGGGCTTTAATGTGATATTCCAGTACTTGTCCAGGATACTGTCTTTGTTAGAAGGGCCTTTTAAGATCTTCCTGCTAACTGACGGCACACCTTTAAGTCTAAATCTAACTATAAGTGCACTATTTCTTCCACTAGTGATGCCTTTGAGGAAGCCCCATTTCAAAGTGCTATAGCAGAGTCAGGATGTTCACTGTTATAGCTCGTGTTCTTGGACAGCACTGCTAGTGGATGCTTTTTCCGCCTCAAGACTATTCCCATTAACCAATTCCACAGCTGCCGTTGGAGAACTTGTGTGGAGTGGTTTGTGTTTTGGCTGTTGAGAGTACTTCTTTAGGTCATACTCCTCTGCGCTTAATTCTGGGACCAGGACTTTAACTGTGTGGTTGAACAGGGCGTAGTCCACTCTGTAGTTCTTGCGGGTGACCCTGATCATCTCCTGAAAGTGCTGGCCCCACAGAATCTCGCTTGGAGTGTAGGATGTGCGTGTCTGGTGAAGGATGCCCGTGCAGTCGTCTGTGTAGGTAAAAGAGACCACCAGCTCAAAGCTCTCCTTCCTCAGATCCTGCAAGCTCACCTTGTATAGAGGACTGCCAGGACTGATTTTATGAACTATGGTGGTTGGGGTGGCCAGGATGATGTTGTTTTCTTCAATGTTGAGGTCTTTGTACGTAACATCAACTTTCCCTGTGCTGTGTGCCAGGTGCTGTACCAGCTGTGCATGAGCTGTCCCTTCTACCATGTGGTTCCTTCGAAAGTCCCCGACCCGCCACGACAGGCATAGATGACCATCACGTAAGTTGATCACTGCACAATTGCTAAACCCAACTGTTTGGGCTCTCTTACGGGCAGATGCCATCTTGGCGACGGCGATGCCGATGACAAAAGTGTCAATGAAGACACTGATGACATCTTGGATGGTAACTACAATGATGGCGATCATGCAGTTCTCTGACATGCCCCGAAAGCCATAACCAATGGTGGTTTGGGTCTCTAATGAGAATAGAAAAGCAGCTGTAAAACTTCGAACCTCATAAACACATGGCTCATTGTTGGGGTCTTTCATATCGCCGTGGGTCAGTGCAATGATCCAGAATAAAATTCCAAAAAAGAGCCATGATAAAATGTAGGAGAGGGCAAATGTCAAGAGCATGACCCTCCAGCGGATCTCCACCAGGGTGGTGAAGATGTCAGTGACCCAGAGAAGCCACTCCTCTGGAACGTGGTGCATAACCATGTTACAGCTCCCATCTTTTCTTACATATCGTTTCTTCTTGGAGTAATAGCCGTCATCTGTGAGCACACTTGGAATGTCGTCACGGCACTTCACTCCGGAATACTGCACCGTGCCTGAGTTCATGCTGCCTTAGACTAGAGATGAGAGAAAAACTTAAATCAGATTCACAGGTACCCATAACACTCCACTTACATTAACTGGAAGAATCATGCAAACATACAGATCACCCCTAAGAGGCCATGCATTGTTATTTTTTGTCTTTTTTTTTGTTGTGATCACTACTTGAGATTGTGTGTGTGTGTATAGATAGATAGATAGACAGACAGACAGATATTTACATCAATTTAAAAAAAAAAAAAACAATGTCCGAAACTTGGGCTACAGCTTTATTGTTGTAGACGCAAGAGTGATTCTGAACATGTGGTCAATTTCATTTCCAGCCAACTCAAGGGATCAGACGTCTACACGGTTATAGAATGATGTTTGACAGACGCCGATTAAATGGTTTGCGGCTGACCCTAGAAATGGTAAGCAACAAACTTTTTTTTGTCATGAGATCATGAGAAAACAACTTTTGTTGTGCTGAGAAAATAAGACAGAAATTAATAATACACCAAAAATAATGCATGGCCCCGCAGGGCATCCGTAAATCTCATCTTAAAATGAAATCAATATACAAGGCATTAAAGATGATGCCTTTAGGGAATTTACCAGATTCAGAGTCTTTTTGACCACATAGATGTATGATAAATCTTAAAGGGATAGTTCACCCAAAAATGAAATTTCTGTCATTAATTACTCACCCTCATGTCGTTCCAAACCCGTAAGACCTTTGTTTATCTTCGGAACACAAATTAAGATTTTTTTGATGAAACTGAGAGGTTTTTTATCTCCCATAGAAAGCAACGAAATTACCACATTCAAGGTCCAGAGAAGTAGTAAAGACGTCGTTTTAGATATTCTGCGTGACTACAGTGATTCAATCTTAATGTTATGAAGCGATGAGAATACTTATTGTGTGTAAAAACAAAACAAATATAACAACATTATTTAACAATTTTAACTGTTGTCATACGCAGTTGACATAGTGAACGCAGTGCAACGCTTCCGTGTTTACGTCCGAACGGCAACTCATTATTGGCTGGCTCCTGCGTCAGCATCACACACATGCGTCTTGCTGCTCACGTGAACAGGTGTCGGCCAATACTGAGCTCCTGTGTCAGCATCACATGTATGCCTCGTGCTGCTCACGTGAACAGGCGTCGACTAATACTGAGCTGCCATTCGGATGTAGAACCTGGAAGCACTGCAACGAAAATAGCGTAGCAGAAAGACAGGGGAGCGACGAATTTGTTGAATAAAGTTGTTATTTTTGTTTTGTTTTTGTGCACAAAAAGTATTCTCATCGCTTCATAACATTAAGGTTGAACCACTGTAGTCACACTGACTATTTTAATGATGTTTTTGCTACTTTTCTGGACATTGAATGTGGTCATTTCATTGCTTTCAATGAAAGATTAAAAAAAAAAAACTCTCGGATTTCATCAAAATATCTTAATATGTGTTCCGAAGATGAACAAAGGTCTCACGGGTGTGGAACGACATGAGGATGAGTAATTAATGACAGAACTAATCCTTTAATAAGGTGGCAGGTTGGCATTTTGTTTGCATGGTTTATCAGTAAACACTGTATCATATTATCTTGTAAAATATGGCTTGAATTGGATGTTTTTGTTGATATATGAAGTAAATAAGACTTACCCACAGTGTGGTATTGTGTTTTAGTACACAACGCTAAATGTAGTAATTGCAAACCTTTACGAGAACATATTTTTTAAACACCACCATACTTTGTCTCTTGGTCATAAGCACCAAGGGCAGTTGTGTTAGGGCCAACTTTAAGGCTGGGTGGTGATGTGTGGAACAAGAAAACGGTTGCGGTCAGTGGCTTGGCTATTTTATGGAGATGACTTAACACAAGCTCAACTTGAGGACACAATATGGAATGTTGGAGCAGAACAGGGACCGGATCTTTTGACATAATCCACATTGTACCCTGCTGAAGGGTCTAAAATCGGGCATCAGAAGGAGAAGGGGGAGGAAAAATCTCACAGAGAAGATAAAATCTGGCTTTACGGCTTAAAAAGGGTGTTAAATACATGTGTACAGTACATGCTTGTAGTTCTGTGAGACAGCAGCTGACAGATGCCTTCCCCTTTTACCTCAAGTCAAAGCATGTTGCTCTATATTTTCCCAGTTGAAGTGAAGACATACTAGCTAGACATACTATAGCTTATTAAAATGTTTGCATAGAATTTAGGTATGCAAACAGATGTTCTGGAACAGGTTTAGACACTTTATGGCCTGTGTAACGGTAGACATTTATGTCTGTTTTTGAACATCATTTGTGTCAACGCTAAACAGAAACAGCACAACGTGGACTTTCCCCTCTTGAGTAGGATGATGTACAGACTTTTTGTTTGCGGTTTTACGCACGACCGCAAACACAAACACCCACGCACATAAAACACACATTACATTTATGAATGGGAGGCAATGTAAATACATATCTGTGAGTAATGATGACCAGACTAACTTTGCCCATGGTGAAGAAAATTCTCGGCACACACACAACAACCACATGCTTTCTCCCTCGCTTTCGCACACCTAACCACATACTGTAGATGCATCACAAATTATGACATTTTCCACACCACCATAATAGGAACGTCTGTGTTTAACATGGAACGGACTGCGAAAAGATACTTATAATTACTCCTCACGCACTTCATGTTAAATCTCCTGGCATCTTTGATTTTTAAATGTGCCCCTGTCCTTTATCAATGGATGTACTTCCAGCTGAGCACTGGAAACATAGCCTCCATCCAAATGAACAACGCATAAACTGAGTATTTTTCATTTTTAAGGGAACACGCTGTTTTTGGTGAGGAATTCACTTTCCATTGACGCTTTTTTTGTGAAGTGTCTACATTTCCAAGTATAAAACAAATTAATAAGATGCTGGTATGTTCCCATGAAAGTTTGTTGTTAGGGGCAATGTGACCTTCTACTCAACTGGTACTGACTTCTGCATTTTCTGGCTGTTTTTTTTTATTTTTTTTTTTTTACATTTACCGTCATTGAAAAATCTTACCGATCAATGGAATTATCTTACTTGTGTTTGTCTCTCTCACTGTTATGTAACTGACAATTAGGCTATATTATGACATAAGAAAGAAAAGAACAAAAGATAGTTCTATATTTTTCCAGTTTCCAGTTTTTTTTGGTCAAAACTTCATTCATGTGTTTCATCAGAATTTTTGTCGAATGTTGGTTTGACTGGTACGTTTTGGCTTCCCGGTTCTATTTTAAGATGGCAATCTGGGAATGTTTATCATTGGTAATTCTTTTTTTCAGTGTTCCCTTTGCCCAGTGTCAATACAGTTTATCATAATAGATCGGTTGCCTAGAGATGCAAACCTCATTGCAACAAACCATTGTGATCTTTCCAGTTTGTGGGATTCTTAGAAATGTAACCGCATTGTGTGGCAGTTGTACTTAGAGAAATCTAATATCTTCTATTCTCGGTTGCCTTTTTTAGCTCTTCTCTCTTCATAAGTTTGGCTTGGGTTGCTGAGTAATTCTTAGTGTTTGTATGTAATTTAAATCTTGTGCTATTAATTTATCATCAGATCTGTTGTCTCACCTCCACTACTTTTGTAATTTGCTACTGTGAAGCGTTGAAAAACAGACTCGACAGGTGTTCAGACATTTAAAATGATATTAAATAATTTCAAAATGATGTGCCATAAATTAATGCTATTCAAAAAAATAAAAAATAAAAAATAATAATTTGTAATACCTCAGAAAAGACTTTCCATTTCAGCTAATGTCACCAATACCTCTTATTTTATGCCGTCCAACCACCTGGCTCCATTCTGACATGTCCTGTAACACCCACTTTTCATGATATAATCAATTCCTGATGCATAACAAAGTCTTGCCCTACAATTTTTTCCCCCTCACCGAACATCTACTTTCATTCACAAATACTTTAGGTTATGGAAGTAAATGGGTTTTGTATGACGTTTCACATTGTCAACGTTCAGCTTTTATGTCTAGAAATCGGTTTAGTTGTTCATCATTTAAATTGAGTGTTCAAATTTAATTTAATTTCTGTCAGGCACAAATGTGGTTCCATCTAATATTTACATTTTGGTTAAATTGACTCTTCTTTATGGCATAGTTCACCTAAACCCAATTTGTAAAAAAAGAAAAAGAAAAAAAATGTTAACTCCCATTGGCATATGACTTCTGCACTGTATTCTGAAGCAATGAAGGGGAAGATTATCAATGAATAATGAAAATGTATACATTTTAGTCTGTTTCTCACACAAGGCTATCAAATGACTTAAGAAAACTTGAAATATAGTGGTAAATTTGAATAGAGTTTTGCTATATTCTGTGGTACTTTAAAGCTCCGGTTCACTTTCAAATAAAATCAGTGACCACCATATTATTCTGAATTTCTCCATTTGTTTTTCACAGATGTAGGAAAGTCATATGGGTGTGGTGAAGTAATCCTTTTTTTTTTCTTTTTTTGCTGATTTCCACATTGATAAAGAGCTTGGTGTTTTCTTACTGCAGGGTAAGGGGCTCAGCCAGGAACATAAGAGACTGTTATCTGGGTGTAGTCCTGTGCTTTCTCCATTAACCGTTAAAGGAAGCATCTCTGAACTGCAGCACCATGAGATGGTAAATGAAAAGGGAATGGAAGCTTCCCATTGGGAGATCTTTTGGCAGTGGACTGATCTATTACAGCCAAACCACTGTGAGCATCCTCTGCACTGATCGCTACCTCCACCCAGCCATACTGGGCAGCAGGTTCCACTAAGATCATGGATTGATATTTCTGTAATCATATGAAATAGTCAAAATGTTACCCAATTATCTACTCTTGTGAGCTATAGGATACAAACAGAAGAGGCCCTGTGGCTTTGTCTCCTTTGAATATTTGTGTGAAAAAAACAATGCAGATTGCCTTAGGTTTATGCAATTACAACAACAAACTCAATGTCCACTATTACTATACTTATTTATTCAGTTTTAAAGGGTGAGGCATTTAATTTTGCTGCACCATCCTACCAGCAAGTTAAAATTTATGATTTAGATTTGTCATTGTACATGTGGCCAAACCGCTAACCATAAAGCATTTAAAATAAATGTATTGTGTTGAGCCATGGATTTATTTGATAGTAAACTTGAAAGCATGATTACTGAACTGTGAGTTTTACAGTCGTGTTGTGGCATTCAGAGCATTAGAGTGGGTCACAAAGCAGTCTCTGTATCACGAACATTCCGAATTACACATCACTTCCCGTCATGCCCAATATGTCTTAATGACAATCGTCGTGCATAAACCCTTTACAGTGTCCCAGACTGGCAACATTTACAATGGCTTCTTCACATAGCTCAATTAGAACTGGCTCCTGGGTAATTTTTCACAGTTTAGGGCCCTAAAATGTATTAAAGAAATAGTTCACCTCAAACATTCTGTCATCATTAACCCACCCTCATGTTGTTAACCTTTCCCTCCTCTGCAGAACATAAAAGGAAAGGAACCAAGGAACCATTTTCCATGGTTGCTAAATTAGTGATGTCCAATGCATGAACAGATTTTGCATCAATTTGTTAATATGGTTCACAAAAGCTGTTATAATTTGTTCACAAATTGAACAGCATTTAACAGCCTGCTGGAGATTATGTAAATAATGAAGTAAATGTTTTATCTGTTTCTCACACAATGCTTTTGTATGATTTCAAAAGACATGCAATATAGCACACAAGAATTGCACACACTTTTGTGGTGTTTTGCATCTTTTTTGAAGCTTGAACGCTTCAGTTCTTGTTTAGTGTGATAACATGTAAATGCCATATGTTTTCTGTTATGACATAAGGGTGAGTAAATGTTTACAGACTTTTCATTTTTGGGTTAACTGTCTCAATGTACAGTTACATAATTTCAACTTACTGAGAAAACAACCAGCTTTTCGAAAACTGCATCTTGTACTTCCATAAACATTCTCAATTTATTATTCAGGCCACTTTTGTGTCAAACACTGTGAATGGAAATTCACAAAGATTCAGACAATATAAATACTAAAATTCTGCTTTGTCCTTCAGATGACCGTCTCTCATGACAGACACTGCTACCAGATCATGTGGTCAATCAAAGGATGCCAATGTTTTATCAAATCATTGTGGCGCAATAAGTACTACAGTATCTCTGAAAGGTAAACAGCCCCCTTCTCTGCTATGTTTACTGTTTTGACCTGACTGCCACATTAATTTAGAGATAAATTTTCACTGTGTACAAAATAGTGAAATGCTGCATGCATCAGTGCCAGTGTGTCTGGTCTGCGAACTGTCATGGAGCACATCGCTCTAGGTTTAGAAGCAATCATTAGTGCCACAGTCATTGTCATCGCTAAAAGAGACTTGTCTTAAAAAATTCAGAAGTGCGGTTTCTTATTGTGAGCGATCATCTCAGATTGATTCTTTCTCTCACAATCAGCTAAGGGCGAAGGTCATATGCATAAACTGCTCATGTGGGACATATGGCAATGTTCTAAATGTCAGAGTCCCAGTACAGCTTACCTCCGCTATGTTTCCTGCACCGCTCGAGGGCTTTACAAGTCTATTACATGCCCACTTAAAGCAAATAACGTCCATGCAGATACACAGTGTTCAGTCGCACGAAACCACCCTGTATGTGGGGAGCAAAACTTCTTTGCCCTGGGCCCTGTCTCACCCATAATGACCTTCAATTTCTTGGTTCCCAGGAAGTAAGAGGCACTTTATTTGGCTAAAGTTTTACCAGTTCCATCACAAGCTCCTGTGGATCAGAGAACCAGACTGCATCGAGCAAAGTTTAATGTTACGTAAAGCTTTTAATACGAGCAAAGATCTTGGACGATGGCACGTGCAGGTTACAGGTGTAGTACATTTATTTATTTGACTATTTGCAATCATGTTAGTTAAATCCCAGAGACTGAAGAAGAATTAGCTGTTTGGTCACCTTTGTAAGGACTTTTCCACATTACAATATGCTTAATGTGCCACTTTATTACTGTTAGCTGTACTCTGTTAATCTTTGCCCGAAGCACTCATCGAAAATAGAGATGTTGACATTTTTAATGTCCCTTGAATACGTGACAACAGCGTTGTATTAGTTTACGATTAATAGAAACAAATTAGCATGGAATGTTTATGCAACATTATGTTTTATGCTCGTTCAGCTGTTTAGATGTTCCAAGAAAATTCCCCATTACAGTCTAAAAGTTAAACAGCATGCATTATGGCTTGTAAAGAATTTTTAATTGCTCAATACATACATTACTAACTAACTAATAATATTTATGGTTAATTTATAACATCCTAATCTATTTTTAAGTATGAAATTCAGTAGATGGAAAAAATACACCCTTAAAACATCTATCTGTTTTTGTGCTTGTGGGTCATTTGAGTCCAGTGTTTTCTTAGATTACAGCATGTTCTCACAGACACGCACTTTGCGCTCTCATTTAAAGCTTGAGATTTGTCCTCCCTAAAGCAGCTCGAGTGTCACCCATATCTCGACTCAGCCCTTCCTCTAACGCCCCAAAAACTTATCAGACTAGATTTATCGCTTCTCACATGCCTCTTTCTGATCTGTGTCTGACAGCAACAGGAAAAAATGAATAACATCCACTTTTTGGGGGATGATGACTGGTCTTTAGGACTACACTCAAATTTTGTCCAGCTTGTGCCTTTTTAAAAACCACCCATTCAAACTTAACACTAAGACTCTAGATGTTTTCTCTGCCAAATTTAAGTTTATGATAATTTTAACTCAGCTAATTTGGCATGATATACATGCATTGTCCTTACAGTAAAGAAATACTGTTATTTCTTCTCACAGGTCAGCTGTGATTGCCGTTTCTGTCGAATAAATAATCAGACTAAGAATGCAGATGGTGCCTACCTGCGCTGTGTCTGTTGCTGTGAGAGTGTGGCGTGCTTTGAAGTTTCCACCTGAGTGCAGGACTACACACAAACTGCACTGGCTGTAGAGGCTGGATTGGGTAAGTGTGTGTGATAGAGAACCAGCCCACCTGTACCTATGCTCAAGAAAAAATTCACATGCGCTATGTATGTTAGCATTTGTTGAGCTTGCAGCCATAGTGACTGATGAGTTCTAGATGACAATTACCAAAGACACTAGAGTGTGGTTTTTAGTCCATGCTTTGAGGCCATCTATACATTATGTTAAAAGATAATTTAGTAAAATATGTATCCATTTAAAATTCACAGTCTTTCTATGTGAAATCCACATCTGTCAAGTTATTTCTTCAGGTGTTTAAGTTTTAGTCTAAATAAACTTTTGCATTTTTATCATGTTCCTGTTAACACATGATCCCTCCTTCATGTCAGAATAGACAGAAATTTATGAAATTTTATAAAGCGGTTAGTTCCTGTCCTTGATTCTGATCCTTTGTTCATGATAAAACACGGCTATGACCGCTTCACCCAACGTTTCTGTGTATCACTACACAACACCCTTAGCAGCCACTCTTAGCAACATAAACTGTATATGTTCTCAATTGATATTGTTCATTGAAGCTTACTGTATTATGTAGAAGAGTATTGTGAGAAAAAGATCGAGTGAGCGAGTTTATTACCTGCATTCAGATTTAGCATTTTCCTTGAGGTCAGTCCTATGTTCATAATAAAAAAATCTGTTTAAATGTCTGATGTATCATCTTGTCCTTTTAACATTTAAAGGGTTAGTTCACCCAAAAATGAAAATTCTGTCATTTATTATTTACCCTCATGCCGTTCCACACCCGTAAGACCTTCGTTAATCTTCGGAACACAAATTAAGATATTTCAGTTGAAATCCGATGGCTCAGTGAGGCCTCCATAGGGAGCAATGGACACTTCCTCTCTCAGGATCCATTAATGTACTAAAAACATATTTAAATCAGTTCATGTGAGTACAGTGGCTCAATATTAATATTAAGAATATTTTTGGTACGCCCAAAATAACGACTTATTTAGTGATTTCAAAACAATACTTCAGGAAGATATCGATACACTGATTCATTGTGCTCCGAATCTTCCTGAAGCAGTGTTTTGAAATCGGCCATCACTATATAAGTCGTTATTTTGTTTTTTTTGGCGCACCAAAAATATTCTCGTCACTTTATAATATTAATATTGAACCACTGTACTCACATGAACTGATTCAAATATGTTTTTAGTACCTTTATGGTTCTTGAGAGAGGAAATGTCATTGCTCCCTATGGAGGCCTCACGGAGCCATCGGATTTCAACTAAAATATCTTAATTTGTGTTCCGAAGATGAACGAAGGTCTTACGGGTGTGGAACGGCATGAGGGTGAGTAATAAATGACAGAATTTTCATTTTTGGGTGAACTAACAATTTAAAGGTGCTCTAGAACAAGTTTTCAAAAGATGTAATATAAGTCTAAGGTGTCGTCTGAATGTGTCTGTGAAGTTTCAGCTCAAAATACCCCATAGATTTTTTTTAAATTAATTTTCTTAACTGCCTATTTCGGGGCATCATTAACTATGCACTGATTCAGCGCGCGGCCCCTTTAAATCGCACGCTCTCTGCCCCCCCGAGCTCTCAACTATAATACAGTGTATTTACAAAGTTCACACAGCTAATATAACCCTCAAATGGATCTTTACAAGATGTTTGTCATGCATACTTAATGCATGTGTCGGATCATCTGAGTATAGTATTTATTTGGATGTTTACATTTGATTCTGAGTGAGTTTGTTAGTGCTCCGTGGCTAAAGCTAACATTACACACTGTTGGAGAGATTTATAAAGAATGAAGTTGTGTTTGTGCATTATACAGACTGCAAGTGTAGCAACATGCTAACGAAACATTTAGAAAGACAATTCACAAATATCACTGAAAATATCATGTAATCATAGATCATGTCAGTTATTATCGCTCCATCTGCCATTTTTCGCTATTGTCCTTGCTTGCTTACCTAGTCTGATGATTCAGATGTGCACAGATCCAGACGTTAATACTGGCTGCCCTTGTGTAATGCCTTGAACATGAGATGGTATATGCAAATATTGGGGGCGTACATATTAATGATCCCGACTGTTACGTAACAGTCGGTGTTATGTTGAGATTCGCCTGTTTTTCGGAGGTCTTTTAAACAAATGAGATTTACATAAGGAGGAGGAAGCAATGGAGTTTGAAACTCAATGTATGTCTTTTCCATGTACTGAACTCTTGTTATTCAACTATGCCGAGGTAAATTCAATTTTTGAATCTAGGGCACCTTTAAGGCGTTTTCCCGTGACTAACACCACTAGTCAAAGCATTTGTCAGTTGTGTCTTGTTCCGTCTTCACAACAATTCAGTCTTTTCAATATAAAAGTCTTCGCTACTGACTGACACAATCATAAAGAAAATGTGAAAATGTAACTTCTGTTGTTGTTCACGGTCAGGGACTTTTTTTAAGGTGGAAGGAAGAAAAAGTTTACTTCATGAAAGTTGCATTAATACATATTTCTGGCTTTAATATTTGTAATGTATGGTAACCGTTTTATAAAAGCAATAAGGTATTCGAGGCTAGTGCTGTATCGTGAATAAGTCACGGCTGAGGGGGACGCTTCGCATCGTGCCTAACAAAGCCCTTCACCTGTGACTTATTCACAATACAGCACAGCCTCTTGCACCTTATTGCTTACGTAAATACATTTAATTATTAATTACACTGCAAAATCAGAAAAAATGTTGCGCAGGGTTTTAATGATAACAAAACAGAGGAACAATGTCTTTAGAATCACATTAAGAGCAGTTTTTTTCCAGCTGGTGGAAAACAATAAAAACATTGACAGCCAATCAAAATCCATCCAATTTTAAAGAGCTGCAGCATTTAAAGTGGTAGATGGCATATCTGCAGCATGTGCTTATAATAAACAATACATTAGCTGTTGGTGTGGACACTAATATAGTTTTCATTCTTGGTTAATTGATTAATTCATTGGCTATGTTTGGCTAAGGGCGGTTAGCAAAATGCATAACATTGCTTACAGAACTTTTAAATGACTTTTGGTCTGTTCCTCACCTATCATATTGCTTGAGTAGATTGGAATATAGTGAATGGAACTAATTTTATGGTGCTTTTTTTTTGGAGCTTGACACTATAAATCAGCTTCCACTTTTTGTTGTTTGTAAAAGTGCATACAGAAGAACAAAATCATGAACGACATGAGGTTGAGTAACTGATGAACTATTTGATTTGGGTATACACAAATACATACAAGTAACAAAAAAATGGCCTAAAGTAAAATAAAACCTGGAACGTGCTCCCGGGAGTGAGGACATGTTGTCATAATAAACACAGACAGCATGTACCTGAACAGCTTGTTATCAGAAGTCTAGAGTTACAGCTAATTTATCACAGTGGCACAATGGCTGATCTGAATGAGACATTTTAAACCCTCTTATTAAACAACAGCTGCTTTAAAGCAACTCAAAAACTCAGCCTATGAGAAAATATGAAAAAAGAAATAGAGAGATAAAAAAGACATACAGGAGTACCATTCATTTGTCAGGTGCTCTGATAGAGTGTAAAGAGTTTACAGGAATGAGGACAGGTTATGTTCTTTCTCTTGTTCTCTCAAAAAACACCTCAAAATGAAAAAAAAAGAAAAAGGTTTCACTATAGGCCACATCCTTTTGTCCCATTCATGTCCACTCTTTATAAGAAGCAGACCCTTTTTCAGATTTCAGATAAGCAGGGTAATTATCTCACTGTCTTGCTTGAGCTTGAGAAAGAAATAGGTTAGCTTGACTTATAAACAGTTTGGACAGGTTGCTGCTGTTTTGTGCCTTCAGGCAAACTTAATGCAATGGAAACAAGCAATTACTGTTCAGCCACCAGAACTTTTCCATCCTGGTACAAATGAAAATGACTTCTAAATATCGATGTGTAGATTCACAAGATTCAATTCAACTCTGATTCTTTTTTTTTTTTTTAAGTTATTTGTGCGTACAGTATACAGACAGCAGTAACATAGTGGATAGATGATTGATATAATAAGAATTTAAAGGGGTAGTTAACCCAAAAATGAAAGTTTACTCAACCTCATATTGTTCAAAACCCATTTGATTTTCTTCTGTGAAACTCAAAAGGAGAAGTGTTTGAGAATAGTCTTCTATACTTTTACATTCACTCAAAAGGTTAGCAAGGGCTGTCAAGCTACAGAAATGACAAAAAGCACAATTAAAGGAGTCAACGTGACTTATGTACTATATTCCAAATCATCTGTAATAATACAATAGCTTTATGTAAGACTGAAATAACGCTTGGCATCAATGACATCAAACCTGGTGCGACTCATCTTGACCAGAAAATTTCATTGTATGTTACCTTCCATTTAATAGATAAGAGCAGTGTCGACATCCTGCTAGACTTACATGGGGAAAAACTGAACATGTTTGAGACATCATGAGGGTGAGTAAATAATGGCAGAAATTTCATTTTGTGTGTGCTTGTGTGTGTGTGTGTGTGTGTGTGTGTGTGTGTGTGTGTGTGTGTGTGTGTGTGTGTGTGTGTGTGTGTGTGTGTGTGTGTGTGTGTGTGTGAATGAATTGTGTAATATTATAGGTGAAGAAACGATATTGTTATCTAGTGTTGTTCTGCCCAATCCAATTCTTTGTGTGAAGGTCTGTTGTTAACCATTTATCTTAAGTTATTTGGGTCATTTGATAGTTCATCCCATAATGACTTCAGTCGGTCTAATATTTATCCAGAAAATGAAATATCAGCACTTACTGCACGTTAAATTAACTTTTAATTTCTCCGTCAAATGATTAAACTCTAAATTATGACATCTGACTATTCATGATACGTAACTACATTACTGTTCAAAATTTTGGGGGCGGTAAGATTTTTTAAATATTTTTGAAAGAAGTGTCTTATGCTCACCAATTTATTTGAAACAGAAGTATTTTATAACCTTATAAATGTCTTTACTGTGACTTTTGACTAATTTAATGAATAAATAAGTATTAATTAAAAATATCTTACTGACAGCAAACGTTAAATGTTAATATACAGTGAACATTAAATGGCAAGAGCAAGCCATTTTACTTCGGTAATGTGACTCGCTTCCGAGTGAGACAGGACATCCAATGAAAAAAAAAAATCAATTTAAAACATACCAGGGATGCTGATATTCTTAAACAACATCTTTCTCCATCTAACTATACCCTGCTACTGCTTTAACTTTAATCTTTTCTGTGTTGCACAGTAGGCTGAAACTGTCATGTGCACATGCTTCCAATGAAACAATATTGAATTAGCCCAATAATTTGTGAGTTTCCTTGGCTTTATTTCCCAAGGCACAAAGCAGGCCTGTTAGTTCTAATCAAGCCTTTTAATGTTATTTAATCAATTAACTTGTTGCTAAGCTAACAGCTTAACACCCTAACAAGTATAAAAATACATATTCTACTTTCAAAAGATTATAGTTAGTGCTTTTTTTTTTTAAAGATATTAATACTTTTATTCAGCAAGGATGTATTAAATGGCTTAAAGGTGGCAGTAAAGACTTTTACATTGTTACAAAAATATTATAAATAAGTGTTGTTTCTGTTCATCAATGAATATTGGAAAAAAATGTATCATGGTTTTCAAAAAAATATTGAGCATATTTAGTAGGGATGCACTATACGATACCGAATACCGATTTTAACAAACAGCTATTAGACCGATTCCGATACCGAAATAACCGATGTCATTAAAATAGATTACTGTTTTATACGTTTTAAATTAACAAAGTTCAAATACGCATACTAGCTAGTTTATTGCTGCATCGTCAAATATGAAACCATCTTCATATGAAAACGTATAGGATTTATTCCATCCATTTAACATTCAGCAGGCCAGCATAAATACAACAGAACAAACAAATTAAATAAACAGTGCTTTTCAGGGAGTCTAATGCTGTGTTCACATCAAACGCGAATAGAGCGTCTGGCGCGAATGATTTCAATGTTAAGTCAATGTAAAGACGTGTTTACGCGCGTCTGGAGGTCTTGCGGCGCGAATGAGGTGTTTAGCGCGGCGCGGAAGACGCGAATTCGCCTCATTCGCGCGTCTAGTTGGTCTAATGGTGCTTTTTGTGCATTTAGCGTTTGACGCGAATTCGCGTCTGACGCCCGAGTTGAAAAATTTGAACTTTGGCGTAAATTCGCGCCGCGTTAACCAATCAGGAGCCTGCTTGCTGCTGTGGCGGCAGGCCCGCCCGGAGTCACTCATGCAAAATGGAGGAACGACTGATATTATCAGTGAGCAGTCACCCAGAGATTTATGACACAAGTTCATACTTCAGACAGGAATAAAAAGGACCTCGCTTGGAAGAGTGTCGGTGAGGAGATTGGGCTACCTGGTAAGTTGTAAATACACATTTTACTTTTGAGTCACGTACACGTTTATCGACCCGCTGCCTTCCAGCGACGCTGACCCCTACGCCGCTGTTCTGCTCTCCAGAGCAAATACAAAGCGGTAGCTCTCTCGATGAACGCACGATCAACATCAGCCATCTTGCAAACAGACAACCGCCTAGCACTTGCCCCTCCCACAAGAAGCGGATTTCGCCTCGGACGCGCGTCAATTTCGCTTCAAACGCTTGTTTTTTACGCGCGTCTATTTCGCTCTAGACGCGCGAATGCATTCAAAATGTTCAAGCGGCAAACTAGACGCGGTAGACGCGAATTTGACGCTCTATTCGCGTTTGGTGTGAACGCAGCATAACAGCAGTTTTCAGGCACAGAAATTGAATAAAGTAATCAAATGTAAGATAACACTGGTGTATAAATTAAATATATATTAATCCTTATTAAATTTACAAAAGTTTAGTCAAGAGCAGTGAGCGATTTATTTAATTACTGTCTTTTGTTGTTTGATTAACAGCAGGAATATTAGGCTGCTGTCACTTTAAGAGCTACACAAATCCAATTAACTAATACAATTGTGCGTTTTATTTCTCAACTGTTTACGTTCACTTCAGTCATAACCAACTGTGTTTACTTGCCAAGGTGGGCATTTTGATATAATTTTGTGTGAATTTGTCTGTTCAAGCTTAAGAAGAAGCAAAAGAGAACTCATTTTAGTATTCGTGCTGTCAGAGACGCGACTTTCTGGGCACGTGCTATGGATGTGTGAGCACACAAAACTTCTCACACAGTGAGTACCAAATTGAGTTCTCTTTTGCATCTTTTTGCACTTGAATATTTAAATGGGCAAGGCTTAAAAACAGGTGGAAAGGATAAACTTTCATGACTATGCAGCACTGGCCCAATCGGGACAGTGACAGTTCCATCAATTGTCCTGAGCGTTGTTCACGCTGGCACCGGGCAGTCTGTATTGTTGAGCCCTGCTCTATTTTGTACAGGTTTCTTTCTTTTTTTGGGCAGGTATTTAATTATTTTACCCTGAGAAAAACATTGGATTATGCAAGAGACATTATACAACTCAGTGCCTTTATGCAGTTAAATAACTTGATCAAAAATTGGCGGCCAATACATTGGTTTCTGAAAGATCATGTGACTCTGAAGACTGCTGAAAATTCAGCTTTGTCATCACAGTAATAAATTACATTTTAAAATATATTAAAATAGCAAATAATTATTTTAAATTGTAATAATTCAAAATTACTGTTTTACTATATTTCTATATTGATTATTAAGCATATTAATATCACTCATTCCTACCATACTTTAAAATTATGCCTCTAGTAAGCTGCTATGTAACCATCATTTTAAAGAATGATAGGAATTTTGGAACACAGCGGTTATTTTTCATCCCAACAAAGTTTCTTTGACACTTATAGTTTTTTTTTGTAATGTTCTGTGACTATGATATGGTACTTGTCTCATTCTTCTAAGGTTTTTTAATGCCTGTGCGTGCGTATTAGTAAGCGTGTGCATGTCTGTGAGTCCATTCAAGGTATTTGGTGTCCAATGGTTCAGAAAGCATCCCCTGTTTAAATGTCTTCCTTCAAGCAATCCAGTAAACAAACAAACAAACAAACGTTTATACCACTGCAGGGACCCTGTGGGCCACCCTGTCTACAGAACACTCTGGTGGTGTGAGTCCTGGTTCACTGTGGGTCATTAGCTTGTCTCACATGTGAACTATTAAGAGAAACACAGATGACCTGAAACAGACTTATTTATGCCTGCACTTCTAGAGAAGGACCTTACATAATACTAGTGCAGCAGTCCAAGTAGGCTAATGTTTTCATCCAGCTTTCAAATGACACTGTACAAATAAGTTGCAAATGAATGTGAATGCTGTATGCAAATGAATTTTTGAATTTATCATGTCTTTTAATGGTGTTTTGTTTTATTCTTTCTATTTTCAAATTAAGCAGTTATAGGACTAGTTTACGAAGGAATGAAAATTGTCATCATTTACTCGCTCTTATTTCCTTATTTTTGCAATAAATGATGGCAAAAGCTTTCCAAGTTTCTAAAAGGACACAGAAGCAGAATGAAAGTATCATTAAAGTGGTCCATTTAGGTTTGTCACTAAGTTTTCTGAAGTCATAATATAGATTTGTGTGGGGAACAGATTGTTCTCTGATTTAACAAAACAGCAGTTAACGGTTTGCTGTTAGAACTATTTTAGAAATATGTTCCAAAATCAATTCCAGGGTGCAAATATTGATCCTTATAGAAAAGTTTATTACTGACATTGGCATGTGATGCATTTGGCTGTGGATTTATATGGGTCCTCTTGTTCCATTCGGAGTCTCACGTTTGCATCCCAGTTTCATAAGCGTTCTCATGTCAGTGGCGATGAGGCCGTGTATTGATGCTAATCTGATAGAGCACAGCCAGGGGAAATAGCCACTTTTCTCTGGCCCTTTTTCACCCAACCTCAGCCCTGCCCTGACCGCTTGGCTCCACACGCATGTTTCCATCTCAGACCTGCTTTTTCCATGTTATATTTTAGATTTAGTCCTTTCCCTCTCTTTGTTCGGTCTTTCCTTCTGTCTTTTATTCTCTCATTCCTCTGCCGAAATCCACATGATTATGTTTCCTGGTGACTGCATTAAATGGCTCCAGGACAACGAAGAGACGGGAAGGTCTTCATAAAGATGTCACTCTAGCCTGTCAGACGATTTTGCCTCTGTATTTTAGTCTGTATTTTAAATCCAAAAGAACCTTGTGGCTTCAGTCACGTATTAACCTGTTGTCAAGACGAGAACTCTTAACTTTGGTCTTGACTTGTATAAATATTTTTAAAGTCTATGATAAAGTGAAACTGGGACACTTTATCAGTCGCTTTTCATATAAAATAAACAAATCTGCCGTTTGTGGGCAAAACAGTGATGTGGATGTACTGTGTGTTGTATGTAGGCTACTTCATCTTAGAAGGATAGCACACTACGTCATTGTGAACCTTCTTATCTATGTGCATACATCTCACACTCATTCATGCCTGCTCTGGGCACCTGTAGTATTTTGAATTGAACCATCTGCACTAATGGCTAGAACCTTGAAAATATATTTCTATAATGGCCTTATACCAAATGCTACAAAATGCTATTGTGTTCTTGCGGACTTCTGTTAGTGCCCACGTACCTGCTTTTCAGGAAATCAGTTACTGGGGGAACATAACCTAATTAATATTCATGAGCCAGGCTGATCAATTTAAATTCTTTCTTTTCAGATTGTTTCTACGCCCCTGTCTAAGGACCGCTCTGATAGGTGATTTAAATGAGTGTATTAGTCTGAAAAGGTTGAAAATGCATCTAACAATGCAACATGCTCACGGTCAAAGTTATATTAATACTGATGTTAGTAGTTGCATGAGGCTGATGGATTTATTAATATTTATGAAATACAAGCACTTCATTCATTTGTTTTGTGCTTTTGAGTGTTTCTGTGCACTTATGTCATAACTTGTGATAATTTTTGTCCGTCACCAAATTTCCATCCTGCCCCCCCCCCCTCCCCCACACACACACACTGTTTTGTTGTTCACTTTCTTTAACTGCCCTTTTATCTCGACTTATATTTTTCTTGACAGTTCACAGTGATTTTATATCAGATTTATTCTTTCTTGTACAACTTATAGATCAATAACTCAAGCAGTGTAAAAACCTCTAATACCATGTTCTTTCTTGTTTGTTTTATTTTGACAGTAATGTACATTTGCAAAGCTTTAGTAAATGAGGCGGTAGTTTGTTTTACAGAAATGTGTTTTCAGTCTAGATAATGTGACAGTTTTATGTCCTTTCTCTCACTACTGTGCCCTCAAATCATCTTAAAGACCAAATACAGAAAAGAAAAAGCTGGAGAGAAAAAAAAAAGTGCAACACATTTAATAAATTAGCATGTGAAACTCAAGTTGGCAACTGCAGCAGAAGTAAAAATCCTATCTTTGTTCTCCATAGAGAAATAGCTTTCTAGCAATTATCCATAGGCTGTAAACCTGCTATGATATACAGTGTAGTTAAAGATGGAATACGCTTCTGTAGAAATCATGTCAGTGTGATTTCAACTTAAATATGATTTTTTTTTTTTTTTTAAGTCCCATTGAAGTATACCAGAGATCCTCCAGTCTGTTTTGATTGAAATGGTAATCATGGTAAATTTGTTTTATGTGTTTGTTTTATTTGTTTAAAGTGTCATTTTAATAAGCAGACATGGAAACTCTGGTCACTAGCGTCAACAAATGGCATAGCAAAAATAATAATGATCACTTTCAGACAGGTTCCTCAAACACTCGGTCAGTCAAACAGATTGTTCTGCTTCAATTTGATGCCATTGGTTGGGCCAGTGAGGCTACAGTGTTTACACTTTTCAGGGGAAATCAGTCAACTAATGGCTTACTTTTAACTCTGGATGTTACACTGGGATATTTCTATACTCATAAAATTTAAAGTCTATAGAGAAAATGAAAGGGGAAAAAATACTCCTGGAACCCAGGCCGCTTGAAAAAATGAATGGTCACTGTTATGTTCTATTGTCATTATATAATATTTTTTCTCCATGGTGAAAATATGACAGACCGATGATTCAAACTGTGCATACAGTAACTGCTATTTGATGCATGTCTATGGAATTCTTTCTATCCATCTGTTGTTTTTATGCTCACCTCAAATTTGTTTCTTTGAAAGAAATCCCCTCAGTGTGTGTGTGTGTGTGTGTAAACAATACTTACAGCCCTTGACATGAGTCATATAAAATGACTGTATTTTAGACTTTTTGTATTACAAACACACACACACTCACAAACCCACACATATTTGTCGCACATAGCTTTGGAAAATCTGCTGGAGTTTATTTGCAGATAAAAACAGAGGAGAAGAATTGTCATGTAAATGTTTCCAGCAATTAAGCTTTTCCACGCTTTCCATTGCCTGCTTAGTGGTTGACTCTAAACCTTCATTATAATACCTCATTGAGCTCCAAAATAAAAATAATGTGGTATGCATTTGTTTATTAGCAGTTTTTATCAAAGAACAAAACTGTGATCTTGAGTAAAATGGTTATGATTGCATTCATATATATATATGACATTTTATATATATTTTCTATCTCAACACATATGTTGCATACCTTATTTTTGCATTCTGCTTTATTTTGTGTTTCTCCGAAGATATCAAATAATGCACGGTTGGAATGGCAAGCAGGTGAGTAAATGATGCTAAATTTTTCATTTTTGCATGAACAATTCTTTAGTATAATAATGATTTTCCAGACTATATTAATGCAGAGGTTGTGACTTTTTACTCCTAAAGTTTACAACACCAAACAAGGGACAAAATCACATGATGAGGCTTCATAATGGAGTGATTAGAAGAAAAAGAAGAAACAACAAAGGAAGACCCCCAATTATTGATTACAGCTGGAGAGGAATACTAAAGATGCGGTAATATTGTGTTTGGAAAGGATTGGATTGGATAGAAATTCTCTGTCATTCAAAAAAATGATAAAAAAAATCTCTCTTTCCCTCTCTCTGTATTATTAGAGTCTATAAAGACAGTGGTGAGAGATCTCTGGCTAACCTTCTGTTGACTCCAGCGCTCCAGAGAGAGAAAGTGAGCGAGTACAGTGAGAGTTCCTGTAGATGTCATTGGTGTTCACTGGGCTAGTCTGGGTGGAGACTTGGCGTCTGGGTTTCTGACAGTCTGTCCTAGGATGAACCGAGAGACTTGGTGGACAGGAGTCAGGACCGACACACACACAAAGACACTGATGGAGTATGTGAATGAGGAGGAAATCAGCTGTTTAGGAGAAACAAGAGCTCAGCCAAGACTCACCGCACTGTCTGGCAGATTCCTCCTCCTCATCGCTCCATCGTTTTCATTTTCAATTACGCTCTACCCCGGTCCATCATTTTCTTGCTTGCTCTGTCTGCCGAACGGGCCAAATCAAATCCCACTCCTCTTGCTGGTGCTGTTTACCCTGGTCTCCGCAGGGAAAATTGACTTGACTCGGGGCCACTGAGAAGATGTTATCTTTTTTCCGCTGACATTTTCTATCTCAAATCACATCATACTCATCATTTGATGTAGAGGGTTGACTTCGTAATAATTGGATTTTCAGGCACGTGATCATGTAGCACTTGCAATAAACACTAGTAAATGAGCTGCAGGCGATACTGACACAATCTATCTCTAAGCAAGTTAAAACAAGGCTACTACAAAACCCTACAAAGCCCTACAAAACCAACAGATTTTAAGGTTGTCTGAGCAGAGAAGAATATTTCTGATAGCTTTCTACCAAATATCCTCATGCTCTTTCTTATAAGGTCAAATGTGATCACTTCAGAGCACTGTCAGAAAGAAGGCCTCTGGCAGTGTGTAGTACACACTGCAACAAACACTAGCGCGCAAACACGCACTGGCCGGCAGTGACGCTGGTCCCTACAGCTGGGTCTCCAGCACGGAGTCGTACACAGTGGTCCACCTGTGACAATAAACACTGTGATTACCTCCTAGAGCCTACTGACGCCATCTAATATACTCAAGAGATCATCACAAGGACAGGGTGACCATTCCATCCATCTCTCCCGCACCACATCTTTGTGACCCATTCCCACCTCCTCCCCTCAGCAGAGCAGAGGAGCCTCAAGGGAAGTGCACTAGCTCAATTCCCACAGCATTTTCCATCACTGAGACCAGGAGGTGAGCACCTGTGATGCAATTACAACACCAGACAGCATTTGTGCAATTGTTTGTTTGCATTTTCTCTAGATTTTCCCTTAAAGGTGCATTAAGTTGATAGGTCTTAGACCAAAAGAAAAAACCTCAACAATAACGGTGATGTCACCTTCAGATGACTCTAGGATGAGGCAAAACACATGGCTGATCTCCAGGTTTTGCACTGACAAGATTAAATTTGACAGTTCAAAAAATCTAAAATTCCGACAAGAGTTTAAATTATTTTTAGCAGCCAGATTTCTTCTAGCTTGGAGTCTTTTGCAATCCGTAGAGCTGTATGGTGAAATTTGGCACACCATTTAGGGATAGAGTGACCAAATGTCCCAATTAAATCAAAACCACTAACCAGCAACACTTTAGTTTGATGTCAAAATGAGCATGGCATGAGAATTAAAACTAAAATCTGCTGCCAGCACTTAGCATGTCAAAGCATGCACATTACCAACCAGTCAGTTGTAGAGGGTCTGAATCAGGGTTGCCAAGTTTTCACAACAAAACTAGCCCAATCGCATTTCAGGGGTTCACGTTAAAAATCAAGGGGGTAAAATTGGCGGGGTTCCCCTGGTAAAATTCTCATTCCAGGGGCTAAATATCATGTTATTTGGGGTTGCTTCAACCCACGGAGATGAAAAACAATCCGCAGCAACAGTGTATAAGTTGCCCAATTCCGCAGGAAAACCGCGGATTTGGCAACACTGGTCTGAATAGTCCTGTGACCAGCGTTTGGGTATCTCACTCAGAGAGATAGGGATAGCTGCAGGTTGTAATGTGCATGCCGAAAGGTACACAATGCTACAACAGAAACTAACCCCTAACCCTACCCCACACCCTAGTAGGCAGCTTTTGCGACCAATTGTAAAGACCTTTTGGCATGCCCATTACTCTTACCTGCAGATACCCACACTTGCACTCAAATGCTCTCGTACTACCAACAGCTCAAGTTGTACTTTTTTCTTTTTAACTTTGAACTCCAGAGACACAAATCTTTTTCCTCTGCTTTCTAGCCTCATGTTGAGTTGATTAGAGTTGTCTGCCCATGAGATTGGCCACCATCTTGGATTTTCAGTCCAGTCTTTCATCACTTCTTCTCCCAATTTTGATTCAATAACGTTTAAAAGTTATAATATTTTCCTGTAATGCAGCTTTAAATTGAACAATGAAAATGACAAACAGGAAAGTTGGCTATATCTTAGAAGTGTTTTGTTTGTGTCCTTGGGACCATGCCTTGAGAGTACCTTGAGAGTTTGGTGACAGCACTACCTACTGGTGTATAGTTTAATGTTAAAATTAAGGTTAAATATGCCACAACTTTTAAAATGATTGGATAAAAATCATAAAATGTGCAGTGAATGGGTTACTGCTTACTCCTTTTCTTTCTCAGTCACAAAATGCCCTCTTCTGGTTTAAATTGAAATTAAGAACTGCAAATATAGTGATAATCCCAAGCATCTAGCATTATATCAAATGCAGGCACCAGCAAATGTGATTTTGAACTCGGTAACCTTCAGTCACTTTTGTTCCATCTCAACCCTTAAATCTCACATTGACTTTTTTGATCATCTCTGCTGACTTTCCCTCTTAGATCCAGGGCTCATTGCTGTGCTTTAAGCCTTCTGACTGCTATCAAGCTCCCAAATGCTGTCAGTCAGTGCACAGTAGCCCAGAACCACATGTTTGTGTAAATCAACAGACAACCAGTGGAATGATGCGTCTGGAGTTATGCATCTCAGATGTACGACTGGTTCCAGCTCTGGTGGAAACTTTGTGTAATAGCTTTATGGGCAAATATATTTTCTCGTTTAAATCACAACATGTACAGAACATCTTACCCAGTCCTAACAAATCATTAAGCCGTTCTTCCATATTATGTTGATTGATAGTCTCACATTTTACCCCCTATAAATGAACTTTTTTCATCTGTTAGACTTGCAGCAGGATAGATTTAACATTAATAGAATATTTCACTCTTTTGGATGATTTATTCCATTCACATGTCAGCGAGGGGGCAGGTTGAATTGGCTACATAAAAACAATTAAGAGGCGAGGGCTGGTTTCATTTCCTTCCGTTACGTTGCCCCCCTCATCTCGCTGTCCTGTTGTGGGAGAGTGCTAGAGAAGGCTTTGTAGATTTAGGGTGCTAAATAGCCACACACATGGTTTTCCTAAGCTGTAAATTTTATGGATAATTTCTGATGTGGTTAGAGATTTATACCCCCCAACAAAGACCAACATCTGCAGGTAATTATTCCTCCACTCACACACTTTTCTCCGTTGCTTTCTCATTCTCTCAAACACACAATTTCTTTAAAACTCCCACATATTTTTTACACTTTGTCACTCTTTGTCCTGTCAACACTCACTTAGTCACACAGCTGAGGTTGGTCTTTCCTCTATCTAAACTTTAATTTGATACCCTTAAACAATTAGATGTCCAGAGAGAGCAATAGAATGAGACAAAGAGAAAGTGAAATTCAGGAAAGAAACGGAGTATTTCTTTCAGCGAGTCTTCAGAGGCCTGTGTAAGTCAGACAGCTTCAGGTCTGTCGGAGGGCTTTGGGTTATGTCATAATACACGAATTTGCCCGAATACAACTGCAGCCAAACCAACTCATTAGGGAAATGCGTATGTGTGTGTGTTTATGTGTGTGGTGTGTGAGTAGGTGGGATTTGAAGAGATCTAATGTTTTTCTGGAAGTTTTGTCATCTCGAAGGCAAAGTGCTTTATATTATTACAGTATCTCATGGAATCCAAATACCTGTAACATTTTCCATCCTGCTAATATTTTCCATGATATTTTCCCACACTGTTCACTTTCTCGTACACGTAATATCGTTTTAATTATCTGGCGGTCAGTGCTTGCGCAATATTTAGTTCAGATAGGACAAATCACTGTGTTTGAAGGCTGATTCTTGTTTAGGTGACTTTTTTCAAAATGATGGACATTACATGTCCCTCTTTTCTCTTAGCACACAACCCTGGCAATGAAAGATAATTAAGGATCTGTCAATGACAAATTCCCAATCCCAGCCATTATAGTCCATATACATATACTAGACAAACAGGTGAGGTAAAAGAAAGCTGAATGTATTACTTCTCAGTAATATGCCCTTCTCCATCATCTGATGAATAACTGCTGCCATAAACAATAGCAATTGTGCACAAACAGCTCTTTTAAATCAAAATCCTTTATTCATAAAATGTATTATCTGTAAGTAGTCTTGTTTACTGAGAAAGAAAGCTCAGTTCAACATTGTTTAAAATATCATCTTTTGTGTTCCACGGAAGAAATAAATTCTTACAGGTTTGGAATGACATGATAGTGTGTAAACGATGACAAAATTTTCTTTTCTTTTTTTCTTAGTAAAGCAGAGATCTAAATCTCCAATGGGTTCATTTGAGGTTGAACTGAATGAGTTTGTAGCTTTGTAGACTTTCTCACCCCTGCACACTCACTGACTATGATGCTGGCAGTGTTGGTTGATGATTGGCTGGCTGCACTTTAAGCTGGGATGGAGGTATAACCTTCTTTGCCCTCTCTCATAATTTGTCTTTTTCTGGTGTCAGTCATTTGTTCTCCAACCTTGCTGGCCTCTTTGAGCCCATTTAGCCCCGCTGGGGTCCTGGGTAGAGAAGGCTAAACTGTTCGGCTGATGTCCAAGCGCCCTTCTAGAGCTTTTTATTTTTATTTTTTTTTATTTTTTTTAAATTTATTTTGATTTAGCTAGTTAAGCAGGTCTTGAGCAGTCAAGTTTTGGCTTTGAGGGTGTTCCAGTGCTTGTCTTATTAATCCCCTGCAATAAAAAGGAGGGGGAAAAAAAGAAGAAGAAAAAAACGCAACAGCTCGGCTCATAACAAGGGTACTGTTCACTTCTCCTGTCCTCTTTTGTAAATGAAAAATTTACTGCTATGGCTTTGAACTCCAAACCAAACAGTAAATCTTACCCGCTAGAACTGAGTAGGAGAGCGCTATGGGTAAGGGGCAGAAATAGCTCTCATTAGAAACAGCTTGTTAGGTCATGTTTCTTGTTACCAAATGGTTGTCAAATACTAAGAAAGAAGGCAGCGTTATTGGTTCCTTACTGTTTGGCACCCAATTTTTTTATTCTAACCTCCAGATGTCTATTTAGTTCAGATTCATGGATATGGTATGTTTTTTTTTTTTTTTTTTCAGAAAATAAAGGGTAAACCAACTTGTCACTAGAGCAATACCCTCAAATGAACACTTTTATACTATGTCTACATATTAGTCAAAAAAGTACAAATCTTAATGTCCCAATGACCCCAAATCCCAGTGACACACTGAAAGGTACCATTTTTGCACTTTTTCATTTACTGCTGTGACTTTCTACTGCATTGTATGACTTTTTGTCTTGATTGCAAAATATTTTAATGACCCATTGATGCCTGATATTTATCATATCCACATAGTTTGGGAAATAAATATTCCCAATATTCTCATTCTCTTTTCTTCTCTTTTCACTGTTGTGCATTTCCTGGCTTGGAAAGAGCTGAGCAGTGAATACTTGACATGTGCTGTTACCAGACAAATAAAAAATGAACAAACCAAAAGAATAATGAAAATATTTCTTGTTAGCGTAATGGGAAATGTTGGCCTGGCGCTTTGACCTGCTCTGGTGATGCTGGGGCAGCACATTTCTAGCACACACAATGTGAAGACAGTTCATTTGAATCCTAGACAAGCCACGTCTGCAGGTGTCGTAGAACCGGCAGATGACGCTTAACACTAGTCATTGTGACTTTAAAGCTGCCCTCTTTTTGTGACTCTCAGACTAAGGGCTGATATTGGAAATCATCTCCTCGCCGATTTAATCTGTTGGCCAATACACCAGGCGTCTGGACATGGTTTTTATGGCCTGTGAGGGAGCACAGACCCATGTGGTCAGATCGTACTGGAACACGAACCTGCCTGCGACCCTCATGCATGCACATCCAGTAAAAGCATTCAACCATCACTGCCAGTTCTCTCAGGTAGAGGAAGGATGATATCACTCTGTTGGCCCTCCACAGCAGCACCCGTTGTAGAGTTTTACCTGACCACCACCATGTTGAGCATCTGGCCCCTGACCGCTGCTCTTACAGTGCACAATCTCTCTGAGCCTTTCATTCATGGCGTTAGCTTTCTGAATCCTCTAGAAGCACAAAACCCCATGGATGAGCGCCAACATACTGTGAGAGGTAGCAGACAGAGCACTCGCAAGCCGTTTTACTCTCCTCTCTAATTTCCTAGAAGAGAACGAAGTCAGGGGAAGTGCAAGCTGAAGCCACTGTCAGGACTGGCAGTGTTTGGGCACGCTCCAGCTAGAACAACTTGTGGTTTTTCTGCTTGCATGAAGTGGAGTGATTCCACATTCTGGTGGGTAAGCATAATGACATGCTGACCGGGGAAAAAGTGAGGATGGACGACGCTTGAGGAGGAGGAGGGAGGGAGGGAGAGATAGAACCAAGAGATGGATGCTAATGAGAACATTAAGGACAGTACAGACAAATAAGGTCAAAGTCAGGGCACACTGCTAAAACAAAAGAAGAGGAGGGAAATAAAAAAGACTGTACAATTTAAGGTTGGTGATGCAGTGGAAGGCAGCAGCTGACAAAATACATGAATAAAACTAACGACTGCCACTGGTACTCGTGTTGATGACGCAAAATGTACTAGGGTTCAGAACCAATAGTACAATGTGATGAGACACCAACGGGTGAATTGAACTCTTATTCAGACCAGGCAATTAAACCAGGTGTGAAAACAACTTTAGAAGTAGTAAGGGAAAGATGTTATGTTTGTAACCTATGATAATGTGTAGATCAGCAGGAGATGCTTAGTGTGGCTGGACATTACTGAAAAGTAACAGAGAATAGTAAAAGTAATCTACCAAAAAAGTAATTACCTAAAATGTTTGTGTGCTTTGTTTTTTTTTTAGGTTGGAAAAAAAAAAAATCAAGATGGAATTTGTATTGATTTGGCCAAATCCCTCAGGAAGTTGAAATGACAGGAGAAGTTGAAGAGACACTGAACACAGGTAATGCATTCTGAGTCTGTCTGTCTGTTTAGACCAATAATAAAAACATTTTTTTGAGAATGGACCCTTAGAATGTATGTAGCCTGTGTAGACAGTAGAGCGAGATGGAACCGCAGTTTCCTGTTTTTCACCGGAACTCAGATATGTGGACAGGTATATGGACACAGAAATGTATTCACAATGCCTCAGTGCCTAGACCTCACAGTAATACCACCCTCCTGAAAAAGGGAGGGAGAGAAAGTGAGCTCTGATGTGTTTATAGATCAAACCCCTCCAGTAGTACCACAGAAAAAGAAGGGGAAAAATAAGGGGAAAGAAACAACCCCCTCCACCACCACAGGAGGCTGCACATAGTTTCCATTCACTTCTTCACTTGCATTATAAAAATAATTAAAGGAGATGTTGTGAGGGGGAGCAAGTGGCCCTGATGTCTCTCTGCTCTGTCATCTCAGCGGGTCCCATCCAGAGTCCATGCAGGTCAGCTCACTTCAAACATCACCGTGCGGATTGAGTTGCATCTACTGTTGAGTCCAAAAGGATTTGTAGACAAGTTTTTATTTTAACGTTTTGAATTAACACATGTTTAGCACATTGACGCATCAATCAAAACCTTGAAATATGCTCACTGTAAAACAGTTTCATGACTTAGGTATTGACTTTATTATAGACCTCATTCGTCTAAGCGATGGTTTATAATGTTCTTCAGTGGGAAACAGCTGCGTTGACCACAGGCTTTCATATTTGCCACAAGCTTCATTAAGATTACAAAGTGTTTGTCTTCTTTTCTGTGTTCATTTATCTTTGCTTTTGTAATTTGTATATGCTAGCAAATTGTTGTACATACGTCTCATGCTAATGACACCGCACGCCCAAACAATTCCTCGGGGCCACGTGGTGCTTGTACAGGATGTCATGGGATACTTCACTAAGCCAACTCTCTCCAAAATACCTGCACTCATTTGAAACACATTAGAGAACGATGTGTTCATTCTTTCCGACGCGAGGTGATGCACTTGTCTGGTATGAAGTCCTCAGTTTGTGGGCGGCCCTGAGAGTCGGGGGCCACGGAGCGGGCAGGGAAATGATGAAAAATGAAATGCAGCAGCCATTCCTGAAAACACACAAACGCGATATATCAGCTTGCGTGTCTGGCTCTTAGGCGGTGCAATTTTTTTTCCTCCCATGAGCAGACGGTTGTGTGCGCGAGAGACGTGTTGTTGCCATGTGTTCTCTTTCATGCTGCGTGTTAATGAGTAAAGATGTACAGATGAAGGCGTAGCAATGTTTAACTGATTCTCACATGCTGCTGATGACACCTCGTGGGCCTTGTACTGACCTCATGTTCCCTTAACGTGAACATGCATCCCTACAGAACACCATAGTAGAGTTAGCTCTGAGTTCATGTTTTTAGTGTTGGGTTCGACTCCTTGTCGAGTCCAAGTCCGAAACCAACTGAGTTTGATTGGAAAACGTTAATTTGTATTGTTATCTTAATTTTATGTTGTTACATATTTTTAAAAAATCTTTTAGGCTACACATGGCGTGGATTCGACTTTGCAAATGTCCAAAGTTCGAGTACAAGTCCACCTTAGTGCGTCCATTTATAATAGGTTGTTTGCAATCACGTGGTTCTGGTGACGCGCGAAATACCGGTGGAGGGCAAAGCAGTGAAAATTAGAATGGGAGAGATGGAGAAAAGTCCTTTCTGTGCTGATTTAGAAAGGTATAAACAGAAAATCACAACATATGTTGGACGTGATCTTTATGTTAATATGAAGACAGAATGTGAAGCTGCCGTCACGCCACGTTCAGTTCTAGTCTGGGTTTGTTTATATCGCGCTGCCTTTCGCTAGTGAAGGGCAGTATTTTTGATTTTCTGTCGCGATTGTGAAAAATGTCGCCATTGTGGGTAATTTATGCTGAATCGAGAATTGCAACAGGAGCTCACATCATCGTTTAAAGAAAAAAATGGACAGTGTAATACAATTGTTGCCTTTTATACGTGTAAAAACACACTAAAATGTCACTGATTTAACCCACTCCCTATCACTCAATAAAATAATCACATAGCTGAGTGTTTTTGAAAGTGTTGTCTTTGTTGTTGAATCGACTTCTGTCAGCTTGTTAAACATTTATTTATTTGGACATTTTCTACCATATGATGGATGAAGCAGCAGCGCGTGACACTGTTCTCATGGTAACCAGATCGACTTTGTGAACGGAATACTACAAAACTGAAGTGAAAACACCAAATTACCATTCAGTGGGATAAAATAGCTTCTCTTCCCTGCAAACGATACCATGAAGAATGTGGATATTTAGTTAAGTCAAAAACAAATGAGGTAAGCAGGTATCCATATTCATTTCAGTATCAGCAGACGCAAAACGCTATTAAAGGCGACAACCTTTAAAGTTAAAAAACGATATAAGTTATAAAAAACGGTATAAGTTATGTAAATGATATAAACACCTTCTGGGTTCTCGATTTTATCGATTTGAGCAACCATAAACGACGCAAAACATACGAATTGTGAGTTTTTGATATAGAAAAATCAGTCCCTGCCCTCCAGACTCATTCGTGCTGCTGCTGTGACGTCAAACAACCTATTGACCCTTCGCCAGGAGTTTGATTGACAGGCGATCTAACCAATCATAACGCCAAATCCGCCATTTTGTCCGATAAAGCGGTCAGTGGAGTTAGCAGATTAAAGTAGGTAAATGAACTTGAAAAATGATGTGTACTTGTCTTTTTGCAATTGAAACACCATTCCTTATGTTTATTCATGTTTATTTGATGCTATAAATGAACTAGTTTGGAAGAGATTAAGAGAGAGATAGTAGGCGCTACAGCAATCTGTCATGACACATTAAAGAGCCACAAAACTGTATTTATTGTTTAAATTTCTTTAAAAATGACAAAATTTGAAATTTGACACTATTTCTTATCAAAAGTAACCTGTCTTGTCTTTCGATGTGTTGTCAGTGTCCTCTTTGCTCTGCGATGTATTTTTGACTGCGTGAGAACATGATGTGTGGCAAGAGATCGACATGGTTTATCGGACGTAACAACAATAACTAAAGGGGGCGGGTCTTTGCGAACGGTCAATTGCAGTCCCAGTCTGAGTCCAAGTACCCTGACTCTACCCTCCAGTTTCACAGACAAGGCTTAAACCTAATCCCAGAATAAAATGCATGTTTAAGCTGTTTTAACTGAAAGCAACTTGCACTGACATGTCTTAAAATATGTCAGTGCCATTGTTTTGTCATAAGATGCACACCAGTAATGTTTTTTTCTAAAGCACATTTATAAAATCTACTTAAATGTCCTAATTGAACTAAGGCCTAATCCTGGTTTAATCCAAGCCCTGTATGTGAAACCAGGCCTACATGTTTTGATCAGCAACAACCTTCAAGAGTGTCTTTACCATCAAAAGTATATCTAGGATCCCTAAAGTGTTTCTTTTCTCCTCTAGAACTCCATGTTGCAAAACATATGTGATATATAACTAGCTTTAAGCCACCAAAACGTATATAAATGTTTTTACGAGAGGTTTTGTTTCACTTGAGACTGGCTAATATATAATGCTGCGAGTGACACAATGACCTGCGCTGTTTGCCACAAAAATGCAAGGAAAAAACTGCTAAATTTTTCCATTGGCATAAAGACAAAATATGTTTCAATAAAAATGATGCAAAATACAGTTTTGTAGCCAGTAGGAAATATTCTCAATTTACTCGCTGTTGGCGAACATATATTCCACAGGCTTATAATGCCACTAATGTTTGGACCAGAAATGTATCTTTTTAATCTTCTCTGTAATTGCTAAATGTTTGATTTGCTGTGTGTGAATTACCACTGATGTAAATGTTCTCTTGTAGTTGTTCCAAAGTAGCCTAATTGGTGTGCATACTACTGTGCTACTTTAAAGAACAGTGGGAGTACACGACTATCCCATTCATCAGATGTCTTGCATTCAGAGACTCACAAACCAACACTGGTGACTCATACGTGACCCATCACGATGTAATTTTTCCATCAAACTGCTGGATTGGTCTGCAAAACTGAAATGATTTTTGTGTCTGTGACAGCACCGTCAATTCCAGCCTCTGATCTGATTAAAACCTGATGAATCCATGAATCACTTGTTTTAACCAATTTATTTAAATGAACCAACCAAACAAACCGATTCACTTAAATTGTTTTTTAACAAAAGATTAACTAGAACTAGTAAGTTTAAATGCACATTCCCAATTATGTCAATTACGCTGATTTATTCATGAAATTGTTTATTTTGATGTCTTCGTAAAGGTAATGTTCTATCTATCTGTAATTTGTTGGGTAGATAAAGTGATTTTTCCATGCAGTGTTTCTTTGCTAAAGTGCAGTGAGGTGTGCAGCCATGGAAAGTGTTTAAAATATCCTACTGGGAATTAGTTAGCCATACACTCTAATTATGTGGCAGTAACCACATTAAGACGGCTGAGAGCCAAAAGATAAAACTAGATCATACGCAATGAGATGCATGTGTAATTGTCAGTCAACTTTTGAGTGCATGTTTGTTTGTGTGTGCCAGTTGATCTCCTAGCATACGCTTGTCTATGACCAGGAAAGGAAAAAGTCTGTATTGATTTTGTGTATGTTGTGTTATCTATCATGTGCATGGCACATCTCTGAATCACATGTGTAAATACACGTCTTGTGTGATTAAAAATTTGGCACGTGGCGTTAAGTGGCAGGGAGAATGCCAGGATCCCATGCTTGATCTGTTTTGGCAGCTGGAAGTTCATTTGTATTGGCCTGAACCCTGTTTTCTCCTCTTGTTGTCAGCAGGCTTATTTTAGATCCCAGGATCAAGAGGTGACTTTCCATGGCAGAAAATTAGCCGCTAATAGAAACTTGTTTAATTAGCCCAAGATGAATTAGTCTGTGCATTTTGCGAACATAGCGTGAATGCTTTGCGGTTGGGGTACAGCATTCTCAAAAGATCTGTCTTTTGCTCGGATGTTTATTTTTGAAAGGGACTCCTTCACCCGTTGGGTCTAGAAATAGCATGTAAGTCCACTTTGAACATACAGCTATGAAAACTGTTCATTAAGTTCATTCTTAACAACTATTACAAAAATAATTATTATTTAGCGCATCTACATGATAAACTGATCATTTATAGAAAGTCAATTATGCTATTTTGGGAATTCTGGGAATCAGCAGTTGTTTGTAGTGGCAGAAGATGTGTAGATGTCAGGATCCTGCTGCAGATCACCTTGATGTCATCCTTGGTTAGGCTGGACCACACGAGTAGTGTGCAGTCCATGGCTCTGGTCTGTATTGTGAGACTGGTCTGTTTTCACAGCTGTTCTGTTCTGCTCAGAGTGCTCTGCCTCACATCCCATCACCATCAGACTCAGTCAGTCCTTGCCAACCTCTCCTGGACATTAATGGCATTCTCAAATACTCTAGGTGGTCCACTGTAGTTACAGATAGATAGACCGTCAGAACACTTCCTTTCCCAGAATGCATTACCTGCATACCTTTCTCTCAATAGATAGATACACTCTCAGAAAAAAAAGTATAAAAGCTGTCACTGGGTACCTTTGTACCTAAAGAGTGCACAATAATACCTTAAAGGTACATAATTGGTATCAAAAGTGTACATATCAGTACCTAAATGATACATATTAGAACATTTTTAAAGGGTACCGTCCCCGTGACATCTTTTGTACAATTTTTTTCTGAGAATGTAGACAGACAGATAGAACACTTCATTTTCCAGAATGCTTACCTGCATACCTTTTTCTCAATAGACTGACATGCATGTGTTTTTCTCCAAACCAGTTCAGTGCAAACTCCGCCCCACAGCCACTTCTAAAGAGTTCATTCGTCATGTCATATACAACTATAAAGGCTTATAGTTCATCATAACATCGTAATAGACTTGCTATATTGATAAATCTACAAAATTTTTCATATCAACAGAAAATATACCTGAATAACCTGGCTTCTCTCGAGACTTTCCTGCTTCAGAGCAGTTATAGTTAATGATATGCTAAAGCCTGTCGGCACGTTGTTGTGATTGGTTACAAGGTAGTCTGTGACGTCACAAACACCACCGATTTCAAACCGCGGGTTTTAGACTGTCTTTGGTTTACTGCAGTTTCAAACATAAAATACTCAGCGATGGTGCTGACTTATGAATTTGCACATGGTTTGTCATAAAGCATATTAAAAACACTACATAGACATATAAACAACATTAAAAACTTGATTTTCACCACAGGGGGTCTTTAAAATATGTCAGTGCCATTGTTTTTGTCTCAAGATGCACACCAGTAATGTATTTTTCTAAGGCATTTTTTTTTTTTATATATATATAAAAGCTACTTAAATATCCTAATTTAACTAAGGCCTAGTTCTGGCTTAAGCTAAAGCTTGTCTGTGAAACCAGGCCTATGACTTTTACTCAAGTCGTATTGGAATTGGTGACTTGTAACTTGTATTAATTTTCACTGCAAGGTATCTGCACATTTACCTCTGCAGATAAAGTGCCTCACACCTGGATACAAATCTACATTCCTCATAGTAACTGTGATGAATATGCCATGAGCATTAGCAAATCACAACAACAACAACAAAAGTACATAGCCACAATAAGGGGCAAAGTGGTCTTCAGTCATGATAGTCTTTATTGAGTCTTGCTAAAGCAAGAAAAAAAGGTGATCAAGCCTCATCAGAGGTACAAAAATGATAACAGTTAAAAAGACCAAGTCATATTCCATTCAGGTTCAATCACAGGGAATAGAAAGCATTCCAAAAGGGCATAATCGTGCTTGAGCATTTCAAACTGACAGAGGACCAAAAAACAGCACCAACTTTCCAGGATACATTACATAACAAGACTAGACAAGACATACACTGAATTTATAAGAGGTGGCTAGCACCACTTCAATAACATAACAAAACCAACTAATGAAGAAATGAGAAGAATGAGAAACAAAACCATGCAACAGTAACAACACAAACCCTGAAATAAACATAATACATTTAACTAAATTTAAAGCCATGGATAAACTTTAGTTAATGCAAAAAGAATTCTATTAAACAAAAATCACATTAATCAGGACATCACATTTTCCTATGTCCCCTCTAATACATCAAAGTTGGTACATCCTCACGTCCTTTAGAATTCCCATAAAAACTGTTCAACTTACTGTTTGAACCTCTTTGTCGCTAGGCTGGTCTGTTCCCACAACACACCAGGTAGGTTCCAAACATTTCAAGTCATCCTAGTTAAAATTGTTAAAGTTCAATTTTTGATTATGTTTTTAACATTACAGTTTAGATGATTTTTAACTGGTTTTAATATTTTAACCTTAAGCCAAATAACTAAGCCCGTGCACTGACAAATAAAGACATTAAAACAAACCAATATGGTAAAGTCTTTTCATTAATTGATCAATACAAAGATGAAAATATAAGAATCATGCGTGGCATAAATCCTGGCCCTCACAGTAACAAAGCTTGTTTTATTAAGTCAGAAGCTATAAATGCTATTAAAGTGTGAGAATTAAACTGATAAATTCAATAAAAGTGAGCAGCTCTGACAAACCATTAGCACGGTCGCTGTGGATCACATACAAGTTTCCGTTTGACTGACAGCTTAAAGTTTGCTCTGCTGTATTTGTTGCACTTAGCTTTGAGGGGAAAAAAGTTAATGCTATAAATTTTGGAGATATTCAACTGTGGGACTGTTTACTGTTACGGTTTCAACTATGGGCCCTGATTGTTTAGTCCCAATTCTTTGAATGAAGATGACTGTGTGTTGAGCGTCTGTGACAATGAACTTTCAGTTTCATTTGCGGTAGTTTGCTTGTCGGCTTGCTGAAGAGATAGGCTACTCGTTTGCGGCATTAATGCATGTTGTATTAGCCCTGTCATATACATGCCATATAACCTATAACATGCTCTCACATGTTTATTTTTTTACCATTTTGGGAGTAGTATTTCCATATGTGGCTTCAACAGTCAGATGCATTTACACTTGTCCAGCTTCATCTGGAATGCATCTCCTCCTGAAGTGGTTTGAGTGATCGGATTTAAATTCGTCTCAAGTGTTTCGTAAGGCATTTACACCTAGTCTTTTCACGATCGGATAGCTATTTCTAGGTAGACAGACAGTATTGTTGTTTGGTTGGATGTTCATCATGGATGGAGAAAACAGAAGTGGGTCTCTGTGATGAATCTGCCACCAGAAATTCTTCATGGTCGTGACAGCTTTAGACTTCCACTCTCCCTTGTTTGTTTTCACTGCTTTTCATCTCTGAACAGCAGACAAACAAGTCAATACTCAGTACTGCCCTTCGGCAGCCAAGAAAGTTTTTCATATTTGTAGCATTTGTAGATACATCCATGGAACTCAGGCCTCACCCAAAGGAACATGGCTTTAATTAGACCCCTCTGCGATTTGGTGTGAGTCAGGAGGGAACCCTCTCACAGTATCCTGCTTCCTATTTGCTCCACATCCGTTTCTCTCTGTGTGTACACAGAATAAATAAGGCGCATAGGAAATTTGCACGAACAACTTGTCATAGTGTGGTTATATTGTGCAGAAAATACTGACAGCCTCAGAGGCAAATAAAGAGTTTAGCTATGTGGATTTTTACTGAGAAAAATATATTGATATATTATATTGAAGTGTAATTGTGAAAAATAGTTTTGGAGATTTTAGTCTTTCCCCATTCAGATAAAAATCTCTTTGAATGGGGAAACATCAAATTCTCCAAAACTGTTCGCCAACCTTACGATTAAATTTAATATTTGAAATCACCAATGAAATCTAACAACAACCGGCTCATAAATTTAGTTTCTAAACGCTCGAATCATGACAAAAAAACTGTATTTTTCAGGCTGGATCAAGCTAATGCGCATGCGCAGACCTAAATGCGCGTCTCTTCGGAGGCGCGCGTCTGACTGTTTCTATAGAAACCGGTGATTGTAACGGCCGCTGAAGTGACGCGAAGACTTTACCAGTCGGCGATTGGCTCTTATTTAGAAGGCGGGACTTATTCCGCCATATTGCGCGTTACACTTTCTCCCATTCAAAACAATACGAGTGACACGTCTTGTGTTATTCTATAGTCTTTGATATTACTTTTGGAATATCTATCACAATAAAAAGTCCAATTGAGTGCATTGCATTATGGGATACAATATTCCACACAGTAAGCTCCGGTAATTTTGGCAAATGTAGTAGATAATTTGAGTATTTACAATATACATACTATATACCTTAGGTCATTGTCTATTTTTATTAAGTGCAAATAGCCAACCTTGTTGGCGGATGCTATTTTCAGTAAAGGGTTAGTTCACCCCAAAATATGTTTCCAAACCCTTAAGACTTTCGTTCATCTTCAGAACACAAATGAAGATTTTTTTTTTTTTTTTTTTTTATGAAATATCAGAGCTTTCTGTTCCTCCATTGACAGTCTAACCATCTAACATTTTCAAGCCCCAGAATATGACTCCAGTGGTTTAACCTCAATTTTATGAAGTGTCTCGAGTACTGTTTTCGCAACTATTTGTCTCCAACGCATGTTCACGAGAGCTCCACAACACATTCGTGTTGTGTTGATGCAAGAGCAGACATTGCATGAATGAGATTAATGTTTGTAAATAAAGTTGTAATTTTTTAATAATAATAAGTGTTTTTTTTTTTTTTTTTTGTTTTTCGCAATCAGAGCACTAGTGTCACTTCATAAAATTTAGGTTAAACCACTGGAGTCACATGGATTAATTTATGATGTCTTTACTGGGGCTTGAAAACTGTAGTTGCGTAGGTTGTCAGTGGAGGGACAAAAATCTCTCAGATTTCATTAAAAATATCTTCATTTGTGTTCTGGAGATGAATGAAGGTCTTACGGGTTTGGACCAACATGAGGGTGAGTAATTAATGACAGAATTTAAATTTTTGGGTGGAATAAACATTTAACTCCATCCACTGTCGATCTGACAATTTACCCATATAACAAATAACATATCACTTCTGTTTTCATTTTGTGTGAATAGCATCTGTCAGTACTTGCACTTAGTGTTCTTGGTAATGTTTGTGCCAAATGTAAATAGCAGCAAAAAACATCTTGTTTGCACTGAGTAGAAATAGCCAATGCCTTAATACATTCAGCCTTAAGTAATGAGATTCATATTCAACTGCATGGAGACACGAAAGTGTGCTATGAAAAGAAAAATGACCTAATCTACTTCCCAAACTGCTATTCTGCCAAGGAAGAAATATGCTAATTTGCCAAAGTGATACCACTCGCAAATTAAAATAAAGGAGCTTGTTCATCCAAAAATCACACTCCATTTGCATTTTCCCTATCCAAACATCAACACCACATGATAGAGCAATTGGTCTCTGATGGCAGCAGCTCCTTTGCTTGCATGCTGAGACCTCCGCATGACCATGCACATGGCCCTGGTCTGCTCGCTCGCTCTGTCTCTCACCTTTCTTAATACCTCACAGCTGAAAGCAGTCACCAGCTCCTGTCCAACTCGATGATACCAGAGAAAAACAAAGAGGTGTGTTGCCAGAACCAAATATATCTGTGAAAAATAAAAGTTGCATTCCACTTTTTTTTTTTAACGATGACAATTAAAATAAACACTGGTGTAATGTCAACATCAAGGGAGCTGAATTTCGTGTCTTCTCACTTTGTTTTCCGACACTGATTCTCAGTGGATCTTCTTTATTTTCTTTAATTTCTCTTTTCCCCCCCTGTTTGGACAGCTAGCGTGCTAAGCTGACTGGCCCTACAACTGAACAGGCCATTTGGAAAAGCATGTGAGTGGGTTTAGTGTGTGTGCTAAAACTGTGAAGGTGAGTAAATGGTTGTTTTTGCCTGTGCTTTTACTGGAAAAGGAAAGAGAGATGAACTGCTGAAATATCCTATTTCACGCCTTCCGAGTGAAAGATGTTATTAATTGGTTTTTTTCTTTTGGCCAATAAAAGCAATGAATGGTAACAGGGCAGAAAAGATTACCTCTAGTGCTAGAAAAAATGTTTGGAAAGAGAATTAAAAAGTAGGTGAACATGTCGGAGACCAAACTTTTCCATTCCGCCATCACACCTGATTTATCCAAGATATTACTGGAAAGCTTGCCATGGCGGCCGTCTCTCGCTTTATACACTGGGGCCCAGTCGCAGTCTCTCCAGGCGCCCTTAATCATGGAGCGTGCAAACACTTGTGAAGGTTCTGTGGCTTCATCAGTGTATTTCCAGATATTAACATCACCAAGAGAGGAAACATTTATGATTAAAAATAATAATAACAGGTGAAAAAAAGCCACTGAAATTAGACCCAGCTGGAATATCGGTGACGGTTAAGTCAAGCAGAGGAAGAGGGGGAAGGGGGAAAGGGAGAGGGAGTGAACGAGTGCACCAACATGTAGAAACAAGTTTCATAATGAACATATTTATGAACTTACAACCAGGATTTTCACCTCATTTTCTGTGCAGATAAATAATATTTGTTAATAAATTGCATTGTGTATTTTAAACTAAATTAATACATAAAAATGTTGGCCTATAACTGTCTTCAATAATGTTCCTCTAACGTTAGTGTATGACTCCCAGTTGCTAAATAAGTAAAGAGGAGGTTTTTGTTTGACCAACTAGTGTACAACTTACACATCAGTTTTGTATTATGACTCGTTAAACACAGCTTACATCCTTATTGATACTTGACAGCAAATCAAATTAGACTTTGCACCTTTGTGATTGTGCATAGATTTGAGAGACATTCTACCTGAAAAAGTTAGCACAAAAAGCATTATAACCATTCAGTGTGAAGGTACAGGCAGGCATGATGGGGTCAAGGGCTTCAGAAAATAATTAGACATTCTTATTTTGTCAGACATTACCTAGAAACTGTGTAATGAACACTATAAATCCTTTTCAGGCTGTATCAATCTTCTCTGCTGTACAAACGCTTTGAAGATCCCCAGGAAAAAAAAGTTTATCTCTGGAAGCAGCTCTGTTGAAGTACCTTTTTATTTTAGGAACAGCCAGACTTACAAAAAGAATGAAAATAAATTTTCAGATGGGAGGATGTTGTAATCCTTTGATTCGAACATGCTGTTGTGATAGTGACAAGGTAACAAGGAGTTTGGCGGGAAAGTGGCATGCATCTGTTGGAATATCTGGATAATAATGAGTGATTCTAGTATTAGTTTCCTGTGAATAGCAGCACCTGCATTATGATCTTTATTCATGGTGCCTTTGATCCACACAGAGTCTTTAATATTCTAGAAACTGTGACAGTATGAATGTTGCTAATTGCTAACAGCTAATTGCAATTCATTGTTGTGGTTTGTCTTCTAATCCCAGCTGAACAGTTGCCACTAGTCTTGCGTAGCCAGACCTTCAGACTGATGGCAGAGGGTCTGGACTCCATTTCGCCTTTTGTTGGCCAGGAACCGCCCAGAGGCCATCTGACTGACATGTAAAGCAACCAATCACAGTTCGTCACGTTTAAGGGCGTGCAAATGAAATGCCGATGTCCCTACAATAACAGACTGGTGTGTAAAACTCTTGGACGCATTTTAAAGAGTCTATGCTGCGGAATTTACATATTTCACATACTTTTGAAAATCCAGCGTTTAGTTGATCCTGATAAGTGCTCATTGTCACAGTTGTAAACAGCACAGCGTTCTTTTTCCATGAGGGGGTTTGGCATCACAGCATCTTTGTTTCCAGGCGGACCATTAAAGAACACAACACACACATCTCCCGAAAATCCCGTAGAATTCAACCAATCAGATGATGACTTTAAAACTCCTGAAGTGTTTCCAATTTTGTGTGCCATACACATTAGATGTTCAGCCAACGGTCCGTGGACATGACGTCTTAGGCTGACACTAGTTGGCTCTGGCTTATGCTCACAATGAACCTTCTTATGAGAACAACTAATCCCTACCCCTCCCAAACAATGACCTTCCTTCAACCCATTTTTAATCATAACATAGTGCCCCTCTTATTCTTGCATTGTTTATCACCTCTTAACATCCCACCATGCACTGTGGTTCTACAATAGAAAACATTTCTGCTTTTCTATTTCGCCCAACAAATGATTTAGGCACAATCCGCTCCTTGTTTTTTGAACCTCAAGACCTTTTCTGGCATACGATGTCTCACTTATTTTAGCCATGATGTACCTGTTTAATAAAGTTTCTTTTATTCATTTCCATGGTTATGGCTTTTGTTATTCCACAACAAAACTGGTTTATGAGGCATCTCACAATGTAAAGTCCAGCTTTGTAAACCAGAGATCTTCCATGATGTCACCACCTCCTGCCAGGTGCATGACGAGTGTGGACAGCGGGAAATGTTGTCACTGTCCAAGGTTCAATCACTTGCTCAATCGAAACGCAATTGTACTGATATGTGAAATTTGCTGCATAATTAAATAGGAAAAAAAACATATCTGCTCAGAATCAAAGGGACAATCTTTGGAAATCATTGCAAGTTCAAAACACACGTGTTCGCGTTTTCGTGAATGGAGAGCACCCAGTGGTCTCGCTGACAGGCCAGCTGTAGGTGGTCTGAGGCCAACTGGAGGAGCTGGAGAGAGCTGTTTATGGAAGAAGGTTACAGAAAGATCACACTGAGAAACATATCCCAAACATTCCTACTGAGAACGTCTCAGCAAAAGTCAATTAACATTGCATGGCAGAAAAGCTCATGTCCTTTATAGGCATTGGCAAGTTCTCAAGGGCTGTTTTCTCAACAGCAACCTTCCATGATACCACATCATCACTTCTGACATTGCTTGATTCCTGGCAATAAAGATTTAGGTTTAAATGAAATTGTCAAACACAGGAAAGTTAGCATTCAGCTTAAGACCGGGCAGTAGGTTGATCAGGAAGCTGAATGTGTGTCTAGTTCATTCCCAGAAACGTGATTGGTGCAACTCAGCTTGGCTCAGATGGAATCTGCACACAGTCTATTGTGCTTATCGATGACTTGGTTCCTGAACAATATGACCTCATTCAAGCTCTCAGCAGGCTCTAGAGAATCCAGCTTATAATGGCACAGAATCAGCCAACTTTTGGTTTTTGTTGTGGCATTGTTCCACTTTAATTGATTGGTTTTCAAATAACTGTGTATAATTCATAGGGTTTATTGCATGAGTTTTAGGGACTAACCTGCTTAGCTTGTTTCTGTTTCAGATCTACAAGTTGGATGGCAGGACTCATTAGCTTGGTTCCAACAACTAGTGAGCTCATGGAAAACCTGGAACTATCAGGTAATTTTAAAATTGTGATGGATTGTGAAATTGTGTGTGTGCATGAAATCCAGGGTTGTGTGCCATTCAGAATTAACTTGAGAATGCTTTTTAAATTACAATTGATTTGAGTTGTAATTTATCCATTTCAATTGTATTTCCTGTCTGATGTTTTACTCTCACTTACTGTAGGAGCTATAATTGCAAAGGTCTTTATATTTTAAAGTTTTATTGACTTTACATGCTTACAGACAGATTTATGAACCAGAGTGGAGGAACACTTAAGCTGAGTCTGAAATCGCATACTCTCTTGAGTAGGTACTTATTTTGAACAACTATTTACTTCGCATCCGCTAAAAAGTATGTTCTGTATATTATGAATGTGTGTAGTATGAATGTAATTCTGGATGTACTACATTCACCATGTTGTCATTAACATGTGACCTACCATCATCAGTTGCGTGATTCATCATCATCATTCACAAATCCTCTCCCGTCGCCTCACGGGATAGTAAAGTGTCCATCATATGCACACTTCAGAATCTCACCGGTAATAGCAGGTCATCCGGGCACTTTTTGCCTACTTTTTTTGAGTACTGTGAATTCGGATAGATATATTTTGGGCATACTGTTTTTCACCTACTATATAGTAGGGAAGTGTGTGATTTCATATGCAGCGTTCATTTCCCAGAATGCCATTTCCTGTTATTCCACTTCCTGTCATTCAAAAACAAATTAATTTTTAATTCTGAATTTTGCACAACCCTACCTAAACATGAGTATGTTAACCAATCTTATTTTAGTGTTATTTATATACTGTTATAGTTTTTATTCATATTTTGAATTAGCTTTTATTTTTATATTTTTAATTTTTTTTTTTTTTTTTTTTTTTTTTTTTAAATGTTTAAATCTTAGTAATTTTGTTAAGTGCTTTGTCATGTTTTTTTAATTATTTTATTTCAGTTTTAGTTTCAGTTTTTATTTATTTTCAGTTAGTAATTTTTAGTGCGTCAACTTAAATGAAAATGAGAAATGTTACCTTGGCAACTAACTGACACAACGTTTTTCACCTAATATTATATTTTACTTCAGCTTTATTTCAATTAACAAAAAAACAGTAATATTGTTTTAGTAATAACCCTGATGTAAAATCTTTGATACTTTTCTATAGTTTGAGACTATTAAGCACAGAGTTAATGGACCTCAGATCCATTCTACTTAGCCTGTGATAGCGCTGCTGAACCAATACAGCTCATCCTCATCTTATAGACTTCATTTACACAGGCCACAACCTGTAAAGTGACTCCACCATGAGGAAAAACAGGGTTGCTGACTGGTGTGACCTCACCGACCTGCTTTATTCTCAGCTCAGTGAACTGTGAGCACATAACAGGAAAGTGAAAATGAATCAGTTTTCTGAGAGATTTCCTAACAAGGTGTGGGATGTAAACACAGCTGATGTTCTGATGATCAGATGTTGGAATGTGTGTTTATCTGCTCCTATGCTCAATACATTTTCCATCTGACCCAAATGCTATGGGCCATCGATTGGATGTACTTTTGTGACGATCCGTTTGGCATTTCCGTTTCCTCACACTTTTGTCAAAATGTGCACTCGTGCCCATCATTCACATTGATCACTGCTGCTATTTGGGTCTCTGTGTTATAGAAGGGAAATTTGCTGGATTCTGGAGATTTGTAACTAGTCTGCTATAAAATATGCACTTTTTTAAAGCAATAGCCTCAAATAAAAAAAATAAATTAAATATGAAACAAAGGTTAAAAGGTTATGCAGATCTACTTTATAAAACTCTCTGGTTTTAATTGAATACTTCAGTCTGGATTTTAATCATTTAAATCTGGTTAGGGGGCGAGAATGCAGTAATAGTTTATGCTCCATCTGCACGAGTGACTGTACGTATTGACAAAAATATTGTTTATATCCTTGAACTTTTTGCGGCAATGCTTACTAACCTTTTGAACATGCAATTAGATGGACAGCCAAAATAACAGATGAATCAGACTATACTATCTGCGTAGAAAGAGTATGAGAATATTTGGCGATAGAAAAACTGCCTGTATAAAAACAACACCGCCCAAAAAAAATGATATAACAAATATATTTTTCACTCTCTCAAGAAGCTGTTTCTAATATAGTTGTCAGGAACAGATTTTACTGCATTGAATCAGCCTTATGAAAAGCATGATTCATGGTGTCCAGAAGCACAATGAACAACCTTCCACATACACACACATACACACACATACACACACACAAAGCAGCAGCCCAGTGGAAAAAGCTGCCCTTGTTTTCCACTAGGACAATAGGAAATTAATTAATGACATTTAAGTAGTTATTGGACTGAGAAAAAAGAAATACAATGATGAGTTCAGAGCAGCTTCGAAACAAAGAAAGGCTTGTGGTTATGGATTGGTGTTTGATGTCACAGTGTAATACCAGATATTTATGGTAGAAATAAGATAAGCCTTCATCAAGATGGTGGTATTATCTGGGTATTACACATATTTTCCATTCGCACCCTTCAATGCTCACTTTAATCACTGCCCAGTAAATACAGTAAGTGTCACAAGGAGATGTATCTTACATTTTAGGTGCCTGAACTGAACAATCTTAATTACTAAAGTGATTAAATGAGTAAAACATTAAACTACAACTATTGTGTCCATGCCTACATAATAAAATGAAGCTGTATCATACGAGTAGAGTGCTGTTCTACCAATTATCAGTTACTTTGTCTGTTTTTACTCCATCAACAAAAATGGTCCCAAACAAAGCTGAATTAACTGTTGCATCTCCAGGCATCGTCTTTCTAAACACCACTTTTAACCCCGGGTAAAGGAACATTTTACACTTGTAATTTAGAAGCGGGATTAGCACCGCTTTTTGCCCGGGGTTATGAAACCCTGCTCCGGAGCAGGATTAGCACTGCTTTTGTGGTGTTAACCCTGCATTACGGTGCCAAACTTGTACAGTGTGAAACGACGCGGTGATAGAATGTTACAAACAGCCAATCGCATTCTCATATTTGCCTGCTTTGGACAGTCACGGAAACACTTCGCATTGTATATAAACAGTAAATTCAGCATTTAAGAGGAAAAATGTCAAATGCTGACAGAAAATGTGACAATTTGAGTGAAGAAGGCCATTTCATTTTTACCTTTATAGCCCGAAATGTCCACTCAGTATAAACTCGATATTACAGTCGGCAATGCAAGATGCGCAATGCTAGAGCTTGGTGAACAGGTCGCATGCTGCGTTTATCCAATCAATGACACTGACACTGCAAATTTGCAAATTAGAACGTTAACCCAGGGTTCAGGAATGTACGATGTGAAACGTCATCTTGTGAATAACCAGGATTAATTGTTAACCCTGGGTAAATTATGAGTAGTGTGAAATGTGAAGCAAGATAACCCAGGAATGGTGACCCATACTCGGAATTTGTGCTCTGCATTTAACCCATCCAAGTGCACACACACAGCAGTGAACACACACACCGTGAACACACAACCGGAGCAGTGGGCAGCCATTTCTGCGGCGCCCGGGGAGCAGTTGGGGTGCCTTGCTCAAGGGTCTCACCTCAGTCGTGGTATTGAGGGTGAGGAGAGCGCTGGATATTCACTCCCCTCACCGACAATCCCTGCCAGACCTGAGACTCGAACCCATGACCTTTGGGTTACAAGTCCGACTCTCTATCCATTAGGCCACGACTGCCCCAATTTACCCAGGGTTTAGAATGAAATGCCCTATACAGTGCCTCACAAACATTTTTGGACACTTTAGCCACACTTAAAAATGCATGAATGTCACTGCCGTATACAAAATATCAAACCAAGCATTTATTTTAAGAAAAAAAATAAAATAAAAGGAAGGGTTAATGACTTTATACGTGACTTTACACTAAAATTGACCGGTTGTTTAAAAGTACTTTTATTTTTTTTATTTTTTGTGGACATTTCATTTTTAAAGGTTAGATATGTACTCTGACATTTTGTCTAATGTTATGAAATGCATACATACAAATGTGACATAATTAATCATAAATGTTCTGGGGCCACTGTACAAGCCTGATATTATGATAATTTCCTGTAGTGGCAGTGAGTTAGTTTTGCAGAAGACAAATGTATAAATTACTTAAGTGGATGCCTATTCTGGAACAGATTCTACTTGTGTAAAGAACGAATAAGCACATTTGGTGTAGAAGGAAGCTAAAGGGTGAGTCAGATATGGTTGTGAACACCAGCAGGTAATCATGGTGCGTCACATGCCTGCAACTCACTGTGGCTATGCTATGCTTCAGAAAGAACGAAAATGAGTAAGGGGGATAAAGAGGGGGAGAAAGAGAAAGAAAGAGGGCAAGTTAGTGATTGTGGACGGAGAGATTGAGAGCGGAAAGACTAATGGTTGTGGTGAAGAGGAGTACAGGATTGGAGGAAATTAGCTGATGTGGAAAATGTTCAAATTCCGTGACTGAAAGACTGAATTCTGGTCCACACCCGCGACCACATCCATTTACCTTTACTGGAGATGCAGATATGGCATCAAATCTTTGGCAAAGTTTAATCTTAACTTAGACACATTGTAAATAAAACATTACAACTGACGTGGAACGTGACCAGCATACCATTCAGCAACCAAAGTCATGTGATGTAATACATTTTGGACATGTTAGACATCAACACTGACACACCAGGAATGCTCTGCCTTACAAAAAGAATTGTTTCTTAGATATATTTAAGAAGTCAGTGCTACACTAAATAAAAATAAAACATTATGCGTGTCGCGTGTAGTGAATTTCAGAATTTTTTAATGTAATAAAATAATGACTGTGACACACCGCCAATTTTAGGCACAATAAAAGGCCTTCTCAGGTCAAAAAGGCTTGAGGATGACAAATCCAGTGGCTTAAACTGGACAAATTATCGGCACTCATCCAATCCATCTAGGCCAGTAAACAGTTTTGCCTGGAATCCATGCAGATGAGGGTGCGTCAACACAATGGCCAGCCAGTAGCCTTTGACTGTTCCCATTTGGGTTCCCTCAATTGCCGTCTGGAGAGTGTTATGTGATCTGTCTCAACTTTTGGAATTGTGCTCTGTGAGAGCGGGAAGACGTAGGAGGCGCTCGGCATTAACCTGATGCTTCCTAACCCGCAGATGTCGGTCCTGAGGTTTGGTGGCACGCTTCACACCACACTCCACCTAGCCTGAGTCACGATATCTAGACTTAAATAAACTAACAGAGTAAAAGAGCTGCTGAAATATCCCAGTTCAAAGTGGGACTGGATTCACAAAACATTCTTAGAAATAAAATTATTCTTATGCTATTCTTTTCTTACTTTCTATGACTTCTATTGATTTCGATTCAAATTCACCTTACACGTCCATGAGCGTTCACAGAATGGATCTCGAGGCAGCCTATGGATAAATATGTCAAGAAGCGACATGTGGCAGTCTGACAATGTTTTGAAGGGTGAACTCTGAGAAGGGTGAGAAGGTCTTCAGACAAACAATGAGGTAGATTAAACTGGTTTACAAGTAAGGGAGGGGAACAGACTAAGCTTTGGGCTTGGAAAGCGGTGACCCCTGACAGGAGTGAGGGATCAGGCAAGAGGGTCTGAAATCTCCAGAACTGTCACTCTCCTCAGGGGATGTTGTCGTGCCTGAGGCAAGGCAACTGAGTCAACACAATGTGGGGCTCGTGGTGGTCTCTTTCACCTAGACCCTTCTGACCAGGCGAAGGAGCTAGCTGTGCATATTCAGTAAACAGAGAAAAACAGCGGACGTTGAATAACCGCAGGCCATAGGGGGCAGGCTCAGGAATGGTGGTGGTCTGCGGAGCGAGAGTGAGGAAAACGAGTCGTCATGTAGGGAATTCTTCGACTGCTGATACATGCCTCAAATCGGTTATGCATTTTTACAATGTTTTTGTTGTTATCAGCTGTATTTTTCGATGCTGAGATGTTCTTTCACGACGAAATATCTCGATCATCTAGCGTGCTTGCATTGAAGCCATGACGCGTTACGGTTTGAGTGAGAAGAAAAACTGTATTGTTTGGACCAAGGTGTGATTGTGTTGGCTGGATAGTCCATGTTAATAGTGGAATGAGAAAGTCTGAGAGCTGTCTATTTGAGAATGGGGAAGATATCAAGTGTCCTGCCTTTGAAATGAGTTTTAATTGCTAGTTTAATCTGACTTTGTCATTCTTATTTGAGAACTCACAAGCCAAAATGTGACTGGCACCCTCACATGCATTTAATTTGATACATTCTTTTTTGCTCGAAGGTCTAAACCAGAAGCTCACAGCTGTTTCCCCCAAAAACTTTGACTTTATTATGACCTGTTTTGCACCATTGTATGGTATAGCCTTTTTGTCGTTGCATGCAAACTGTATTCCCCACAGCACTTACAGTGTAAAAGAAAATCCTGTTAGTCAAGCTATTCGGAAGGAGAGAGAAAAAGTAGGTGTGAGAAACTAATGCAAAAGAAACTTTCCATTACATGTAGAAATGCAACAATTACTCTTTATAATGATTAAATATTGTATACATAACATTCACTCTAAGAACAAAATCTGTAGAAAAACTGAAAAGTTAACTGGCAATTTTCTGCCAGGATATTAACCGTTATGGACAAATGCAGATTATGGATTAAACACCTGTGAAACATCGATACAGAAAATGACTTCATATATCGGGCCCTATTTTTACAAACTTTTGTGTATTACTTTTAAAAGTAAAATTTCCCACAACTGTTCAGCAGAACTTTGCATTCAAATGCATCTTTCTCAAGTCATATGGAGAGTTTATTTCTATCAAATCACCCTCATTTTCTGTAGGGCTGTCTGTCTGTCAGAGCCCCAGGAAATGTAGCCTGACGCTAGGAGCATTCATCTGGCAGGCCCCTAGTTCCCATGCATAGCTCTGTTAATGGTCTACTCATCTGAATAGAGGAGGAAGTGGATTGAATAACACGGGCAGCACAGGCCAGTTCTGCTGCCTTTCTCAGCTTCACCGCAGCAATTCCTCTGTCTTGATGACGTCATTCTCTGTGTGTTTCTGTTGGCTTGTCAGTGAGCCCTGGGGCATGACACTGCCGTTTTAGTCAGCATTTCGATGAGTGAGCCGTGAGTTTTGGTGGTCGCCTCGTCTCACTGTTGTCTCTCTTTGGCAGCAGAAACCATGCAGGTGTAGAGAAGAAAAATACAATGTAATAATTATCAGAACTCTGAGTGTGTGAAACACACCTAACTATGCAAGAAAGTATAATATACGAAATATATATTACGGGTGTAATGGTACACAAACATGACGGTTCGGTATGTACCTCGGTGTTGAAATCACGATTCGGTACAGGTTCGGTACAGCAGCGGGGAGAAAACTAAACATAAAATTGCTTCTTTTTTCTTAAAAGTGGTTTATCAAACAAATTTTTAAATAAATCTTTAAATAAATTCAACTATAATTAACATTTTCTTAAGGTTAAAAAAAAAGTCTCAGCTAATGCTGGAAATAATATGCAGGGAGCCTTTTCTTTCACATTACTATAATATTAAAGGTTTAGTTCACCCAAAAATGAAAATAATATCATTCATTACTCACCCTTATGTCGTTCTACACCCGTAAGACCTTTGTTCATCTTCAGAATACAAACTAAGATATTTTTGATGAAATCCGATGGCTCAGCGAGGCCTGCACAGGCAACGCATACACAGGCAACCCATGTTACAACCCATGTAAACATTTTTGTATTCTTTCATGTTAGAGTCGTTGTTACGTTCACGCCTTCCCGGACTCCAGTTCCCAGAATCCTCCTGTTCTTCACACCTGTGTTCACTTCCCTCATCAGTCTTCCCGCCATCTCCCCGGATTCCCTGCACCTGTTGTTCCTCGTCAGCACTCCCTTTAAGTTGGACACTTTCACTGCACTCCTTGTCTGTTCTCTTGTTTGTTTATGCGGTTATGTTGTTCTCTGTTCCGTGGATTGTAAATAAACCCTGTTATAATTGTGGATCTCCGTGTTCGCCTCATCTCTCAGCATACACCGCTAACAGAAAAACAGACCCAAAACCGCTGGGGATCTATAAAAGGATGGGACTATTTTATGTTTCAAAGGTTCCTGCTTCTCCCGTGCCTCCCACGCCAGCTTCTGCTGCGGATTGCCTCGTTGGGCTCCTGCAGGACGGTTGTTCGCTGGAGAGGTATGTGGAGGAGTTTGTCGAGTTGGCTTATCTGACGAATTGGCCAGATGCCTGTTTAAATGCCCTTTTTCTGGAGGGGCTGGACGAGAGCACGATCCGTTTAAAAGAACCTGCTGGTTATTGTTCCTTAGACAATACAATTAATTTGATTTTGTCCTTAAATTGTTCTAAGTTTGTTATCGCAGAGGTTCTTGATAAATCGTGCGATCCTCGTCCAGTCCCCCCAGGAACACGGGCGGCCTGGCCGGTTCGTCAATCTCCATCTTCCTCCGCATGCCCCTCCAGTGAGCATTCCCCTTGTGTCCTACCGGACCCAAAACCCAGCATGGGTCTCAAGTCTCTTGAGTTGTCTGCCTCCGTGCAACCCCAGTCTCCTGAGTTTGCTGCCTCCGTGCAGCCCAAGCCTCCTGAGTTTTCTGCCGCTGAGCCCGCTCCAGTTCCAGTGGGGCTTTTAATCGAATTTGAGGGGATGGACTGGACCCCGTTTCCAGACCCCGCTCCAGTCCTCACCGAGTCCGCTCCAGTTCCAGTGGGGCTTTTAATCGAATTTGAGGGGATGGACTGGACCCCGTTTCCAGACCCCGCTCCAACCCTCGCCGAGCCCGCTCCATGCTCCACCGCCGAGCCCACTCTTTTCCACAAGCCCCCCCAAATCTCCCGAAATATTTTTTTTTGGGGGGGGGGACCCGTGGGTGGAAAACATGTGGGCGCCACACATTGGGTGGGGCTCCTCCGCTCCAGACCTGCCATGGCCGCCCACAGCACCTGACCTGTCACGGCCGTCCTCAGTGCCAGACCTGCCATGATGGCCCGAGGACCTACCCGTCTGCACCCCCCACACCTGCCTGTAGGTCTCCAGGGCGCCCACCCACCCTCCCTGTTGTATCATCTGAGGCGTGGGGACACGCCTACCGGGGAGGGGGAGGTCATGTTACATTCACGCCTTCCTGGACTCCAGTTCCCAGAATCCTCCTGTTCTCCACACCTGTCTTCACTTCCCTCATCAGTCTTCCCACCATCTCCCCAGATTCCCTGCACCTGTTCCTCGTCAGCACTCCCTTTAAGTTGGACACTTTCACTGCACTCCTTGTCTGTTCTCTTGTTTGTTTGTTTATGCAGTTATGATGTTTTCTGTTCCGTGGATTGTAAATGAACCCTGTTATAATTGTGGATCTCCGTGCTCGCCTCATCTCTCAGCATACACTGCTAACAGTTGTACAAATGAGGGTACTTTCTAACCTCTTCGCACAATCTCTTGTCTATATAGACCAATTTGGTGTTTGCAAACAGCGATGACGTTTTTTTTTTATGGGCGGAGCCTACCTGGTTGCAGAAAATGACAGTTGAGCAGTAGCAGTCTATGGAAGCCACGGAATAAAAGAATAAAAAAAAGTTAATTTCGAGTTTGTCTCACAATTCTGACTTTTATTTCTCGCAAACCTGAGTTTATATCTCATATTTCTTACAAAGAAAAACAGAATTGTGATATATAGCCTACTCGTTATCCTGTCTTTTCTGAATTGCAATTTATCCTGCAATTCTGACTTTTTTCCCCTCAGAATTGTAAAATAAACTCACAATTGCGAGTTATAATGGCCGAACTGGGAGTCATAAACACGCAAATGCAAGAAAAAAAGTCAGAATTGTGAAATAAAATTTAAAAGTTATCTATGTAAAATGTTATAGGTTTAAATATTATTTCATGCTGTAACTGCTATGTATGTATGTCCTCTGAACTGCATATGTGAATATTATGTAGACTTACTGTTTACTTCAAATTCCTGCTTTAATAGTAGACTAATCCTTGCAGGTGTCGTCAGTCCAGTCTGTGAAACGTCTCCGTTTAGCTTCAAAGGACGTTTTCAACGATGGTTTTCTTTAAAAATGAAGACTATATTTTTTTGCATTCCGATTTCAACATCCAGAGGCACAACAAAACGTTTTTCTCTTATTCTGTGGATTTTGCACATTTTCCTCCAATTGCTACCGCTATATTTCTGCAACCACTATGCGCGCGCAGCTGCAAGTGACGTAATTGTGACGTCTGCTCCAAAGAGGTCTATAGGCCTCCATCGTCACTGTAGCTTGCATGTGTTCTGTTCTGTTTTGTTTATGCAGTTTTTCTTTGCCTACCTTGTGAATTGATGCCCCAAGGACACAGTTGTCACTTTGTGGATAACTAATTACTGCAAAAAAATTAAATGCTCATGTGTACAAAGTAAGCAAGGTTACAAAAATCTGGCGGTGCACGTACAGTTCGCACATACTATTTTGATGGCACAATTTGCATCACGCTCACTGTACGCTGACCCTACTATACTATACTTTTACTATACTATACCTTTTTAGTGCGCCTGCCTCCCATGTTGGAGATGCCAGTTCAAGACCCGCTTGGAGTGGGGTTAATAAGACCGGAGGGGTTACATTGGTGCCGTGACCCGGATGTGAGTGAGGTTTAGGGTGTGTGTGTAACAGAGGCTAGCTAGTGAGAGCTGTTCAGGTAAACATCACTGATCTCAAGAGGTGCACTAGCGACTGTTAGTTGTCCTGTGGTGTGACATGCTAAATTCACTTTCCCTCATACACAAATTTCCCTTATATAAACATTTATGAATATATATTTAATCTACAATCTTCATGTTGAGAAAAAATGTCCATGGACATGCATGTCTATTTGTCAGCTACCCTTCTGCATTTCATTACACAGAATTGATGAACTGCAGAAAGCCTTTTCTAACCCTCTGTCATGTTTGCTTCTAGTTTTCACTGAATAACAGTCTACAGCTATTTTAATATAGTCTGTGAAGTTCATAGTGTTTCTTTGCAAGTGAAAAAGAACTCGCTGAACCCCTCAGATATTTTTGGGCAGTGCATCTCTTTGCAACGGTTGACCTGATTCGCTCAATTATACTAAGAAGAAAAACTTACCTAAAATGAGCAGCGTAACAAAACAAATGATATTAATAATCACAATAATATCTGTTTCCTGCTCAGTGGCCAGAGAATCGTTGTTTTATGATATGATTGGCCTGTAAAATTTATTCTAATCAATCCAGCATGCAATCTGGATTTGCAGTCGTTGCAAGCAATGTAGCTGATTACAAGGTGTCGAAGCTCAGTGACAGAATCTGTGTCATAACTCTGACTCTTCAGTTATTTTTAAAGCCTTTTACCAGGATTTGACCCCCATCTGCCAGACAACCAGATAAGCTCTTAACCTGTTCTGTCCCTGTTGTTCTTGGCCCTCTGTGTTGAAATGCACATAGAAACACTTGTGGAGCGAGAGAGGAAAACTAAGTCTGAGAAAGGAGTCATTAAAAATTACTATCCAATCATTTCATACTATAAAAATATGGTCTGCATTTGTTTTTGATTATTCTCATTAGAAATTATATGAGAAGCCTTAAAAAAGTACAATACGTTCCATTTTATTTTAGGGATGTCATGAGAACCCAGAAAGTGAGTGTTGAGGTGAACAGGAAGAGCTTAAGAGTTCACTTAAATGAAATGTTATATTTTTAAATCCTATTAACAGTACTGTAATGTTGAATGGCTATTAATGGGTAAAATTAAGAAAAAAAAAAAAAAAATTAATAGTGACATCAATAGCAGTATTGGTATCAGTGATTTTGGCTTTCATTCATAGTACTTAGCAAAAAGATGCCATTACACAAATATTTAAAATAAACCATCTTTATGTTTTTTCTACATTACTTTGGAAAATAAAGATAAAATGTAATTATCAGAACTCTGAGTGTGTAAAACACCTAGCTTGGCAAGAACATCAAATCATGTTGGTTCCTTCTGTATATATGTGTGTATGTGTAACTCTTACAATATATGTGTGTGCACATTTTATATATTTAAATTGTCCCCAAGGTTTCCTCAAATAAAATGTCTGCAAAGCCTGATTTCCGGCACACCTAATGAAATTGACTCAAGACCTAATCTAAGAAGTCCAGAACAATCATGAGAAGAGCTATCAGTAAAAGTTATGTTCTCCCTTTTAAAAGTAATTTTGCATTGCGTCCACTGCAAGGCATTGTTTTCTTTAATAAACGTCAGATAGTTCTAATGAGCACCTGAGTTTATTGTGAGACTAAAAGAAAATGGCACAGTTTAAGTGGGACGTTAACAGGTGCTTGTCTGTATATTGTTTGCTAAACAGTTCGTTCACGTTTTGGAGCCCAATCTGTTTGGATAGAAACAGCCTTTGAAATAAATAATCTGTTGACTGTAAACTTCTTCACAGGGTTTGGGGGAAGGGTAACGGCACCTTTTGCGCCAGTTCGCTGCACATGGTAGCCTAATGCGCGGATGTGCTATTTAAAGTCTGGCCTTCCCTCACATCAGGTCAGAGTACTGTCAACATTGAGAAATGCAAACAAAAGACCGCTGGGTGTTTGGCCCTGTGCGGAGCGGAGTTGATTGCTGCACAGATGTGGGCTGCGAGCGAACGCTCTGTCGCATGCTAAGTGACATGGGACTGTGTGTGCGCATGTTCCATGGGATCAAATTTTCCGACATGCTATTTCCATGTCGATATTTGTTCTAATGTATACATGAGAGATCAACTGATTGCTCCGCATTGTCCGGCTTAATATGTTTAATTACAGCGAGTATGTAATGCCTGGTTTATATTGTAAAGGATTACGTCCATGTTTTAAAGTGCAGTCATGCGGAGATGTTTTTTTTTTTTTTTTTTTTTTCCCTTTGGATGCCCTTCCAAGGTTGCAGGCAACATCTCTGCACCCAGGTTCTCCAACTAGAGTTTAGACTCATATGACCCTTATATGCACACACCAAATAGCCCCAACAACTGAAATCAGATTTTGTTTAGTGACAACAAACAGAAAACATGACACTCTGCTCTGTAACTGATTTTGTGATTTCTACAGTGTGTTTTTAGTTAGTGCATGGTTTCCCACATTTAAGGAGTGTTAAGGGGGCTATTGATCTAAGTAAATTCATTTCTTTATCTAAAGTATTTTATTGGCATGATTGTGTTTTCATACCATATTCCAATTAAAGGGATAGTTCACCCAAAAATGAAAATTCTGTCAACATTAACTCACTATCAAGTAGTTCCTAACCTGTATGAATTTCTTTGTTCTGCTGAACACAAAAGAAAATATGTGGAAGAATGTCAGTAACCAAACAGATCTAGCCCCCCATTTACTAACATAGTAGGAAAATTAAATACTATGGTAGTCATTCAGGACTGTCAACATTCTTCAAATGATGACAGAATTTTCATTTTTGGGTGAACTACCCCTTTAAAGCATTATTAGACAAAACAAATAATGACAAGAAAAAGAAATATACAATATAACAATAATAAATATTAATCAAGTAGGATTAGAATAAATTATCATGGACATTTATGACATTAATTTCAATGTTTAAAACCATGTTTGAAGTGGGGTCCTGGCCCATTGATGATACTATGGCATTTCTGCTTCTAATGCTCCTTTGGTTAATGAATAGAAATATACTTTTTGACCACAGTGATTCTTGTCTCTTTTGCTCCGCTGTAATATCGCACTTAGTGAAAACACTGTGGCATGCTTTTAGACATATTTGGCCCTTCAGCCTCGTATTTTGATTTTATACAACAGTTTAATAAACAACATGTTAACATTGAGTAACTTATGTTTTTGACATAATATTGCCTGTTACTTGGTCTGCTCCACCAATGCATTCCTGCATGACTCAGTGAATTTTTGAACAAATTGGTTGAGAGAATGATTCAATGACTCACACACTTGTTTTATTTCTGAATAAACAAGGGTTTTAATTCATAAAGACAGTTATTTGCCACTACATAACAATAGCCCCTTCCACACATACAGTCTTTATCACTGGCAAATTACCATTAAGAGATCATGTGTGAACAGGACCTTATTAAAAATACAAATGAATCGGTTCTGGCAATTTACCAATAAGGGAAGTTGTAACATTACCAGTAAATTACTGGTATGATGCTGTGTGTGAACGCAGAATGAAGATTATGAGCATGTACAAAGTGAGAAAGAAGTCTGCTTTGGGCCAATCATAAGGTTCTTATGGAGATTACATGATTACTCCGCGCTGTTTACTTTAAACTCAGCTGCTTTTTAATAGTTTTTCTATGTAAATATGCACTAGATGGACATATTTGATCATTGCGCCACATCTTGCAGCTTTTTCAACGTGTCATGCTTGACCTTTTTTTACACTCATCAGCGCTGCGGCTCTGCATTTGGATACTATTATGCATGTCTCATGTTTTTAAGAGCACTCAGACATCAAAAAATGTTGTCAAATTAAACAGATAGTGAAACTGAAGTGCTTCTCCTCATGTGGGCGAATGAAGACAACAGCGCAGGATTTGAAGATCATTTCTGATGACTGACATCACAGAATTTAGCAGTATTTTGGTGCTGATGTGTGAATGTTCTCTTTCCGGTAAAAAGTCAGAACACTGTTGCTTGTGTGAACAGCATATTTGTGCATTTACCACTAAAGTCATTCTGGTAGTTTTACAGTACTTTACCAGGATTGCTGTATAAAAGGTGATAATGTAACATGCTGAAGAAAGAATATTCCTGAAATATAAAATATTTAATCACTGTCTGGAAGTATTAAAAACTTGATGTTGATTCAATAACAGCTCTGATGGATTCAGACTGATTCAGAGGATATTTGAAAATCCATTAATAAACTGGCACAAAAGATTCTTTTGTTTGTGAATTGTTCAACATGGTTGCACTGTATGTTTCTGATTCACTAAAAAGAACCGGTTCACAGGCTATGTTGGGTGCAACCGAAATCCGCAGACATCTCAACCGGCAAAAGCTAATTTCCGGGAGATGGCACCACACATTAGTCTTTATTATATTCATCCGAGTAAGTTGCGTAACAAGAGTTCGTTCATTCAATAGTATTTGTGCGCCGCATGTGAAAGTGATGTAGAGTGTGACAAAATAAGTGAGGAGGGTTTTGACGAAATCCAAACGCAAGTGGTCACAGGAGATGAATTAGAAACACATGATAATATATGGTGTAAACGGTAACGCGTCTTGGCTGACCACTTCTGATCGAATCAATGCAGGTGGAAACAGGGCTTCTCTTTTGCTCACTTGTTTTCCTGGATAATATATATAATTTGTGGGTGACAGTGGGCCGCTATCAATATGCAGGAGACTCCCAGAACCTCTGGAAGAGGTGAAAATACGCGTTTTCTTGGCATTACTTTGCAGTGCACACCTTTTACTGTATGTGAACTCATTCACTTCGGACTGCAAATTCAGGTAAAATAACTTTTCATTGGCAGCAACATAGATTCAGTAGCGGGGTGCGCCACTGCTCAAAAGTAAAAGATCGATCTTGGTATTTAGGAGTCAAAATGAAAATCATGAAATCGGAAAATCAATATTTTAACCCAGGCTTAAATTTATCGGACAAGTGAGTTCTGAACCCGTATCTTTTCACATTTAAAGCAAGAAATATTGCCTAGCTTTAGACCAGACAATGTTTTTTTTTTTTTTTCTCTATCAGTGTGGGTGAAAATAGGTCATGCTACTCAGATACCTTTCTTCTAGGTATCTCTCCTCTCGGCGTTTACTGTTGAAAAACACTGTAATGGTGAACAGACTATGAAGGGAGCAATAGACTAAGCACAATTAGCCCTTCACATTCCAGCTGTTTCTATAAATACCCCTTTCGTGGTCTCCCCTCTCTCTGTCATTCTCATTAAAACAGTGGAAAATCAGTCTGCGTCTGCCGGGACTTTAAGCCCTGCTTCCCCTCGAGGAAATTAAGGCATGCAAAGGGCTCTCTCGATCTATATTAGAGGCTCTGGAGAGCTCTTAGAATGTGGTTAATAGATTAATTTTAGTCTGCCTCAGGTGAAGTGACAGTCTTGATGGGTCAGAGAGTTGAACCGAGCTTCAAGGTTGATAAAGAGGATCGGGAAAAGCTCTGACAGACTATGAGATAGTTTTGGTGGAACAGTAAGCTACTTCTCTTTGCTTTAGTGTGCATACCTAGTGTTCAACTAGTGGTAATTTTGTTTTAAATCAGTTTGACTGTAGACATACTGCTCAGGATTTCTTCTTGGAGATGAACTGAGCTTTTCTAATAGTGTGTGAGCACTATTTATTTACACTGTTACAGTGGTAATGAAAAACCACCCCTGATGGAAACTTTTCATCGAGTATGACGTACATTGTTTACCAAAGCATCAATAACCTTTAGTAAGGTGCTGCCATAACTGTTGTGTCCATCTCACACACATACACAGATTTAAGGACAGAGTGCTTGTAAAATATGAAAATGAGTAGTACTCCAGATTAATCAAAATAATTTATTTTTATATTAAATATGTGTGCAGGGAAAGGTTTGTTTTTACTAGCAACTAATGGGATTGGCTGTCTTTTTATTTGCTTTGTATAAAAGTGTTAGTTACATTGCTATCAAACTCACATTTGTGTGTGTGTTTAAAGGTGTGATATGAGAACTCAGTGGAAAAAAATATTCCTAAAATTCACCTATTACAAAGAATATGGGAGCCTTTTTTCTGCCTCAGAAAAAAAAAAAAAAAGGTTATATATACTGTCACTCTGAAGTGAAAAAAGGGAGATAATGCACCATTATCGGTGTATTATTTTTGAATATAGCTATATATCTATCTAATATCATATATATATAGATTGAATATATTATAATATAGATTTGAATAATATATAATAGGTCCATTGTTGCAGACTTGACATCACTATAAGAGGCTCTGCATTCTTTATATTCTCTGGTAATGGCCAGCATAGTGACAACAATGTGGAGTGAACTAAGTATTTCCCAGGTGATGTAATTCTTTCACAAACAGCCTGTGGACCTTGATGCAAAGAAGGAATTCAAATGCCCTCATGTCTCTGGAGATGCAGAGGGTGGTTAATGGCACAGAAGGGCCCAATATGCATGCGAGCTTCGCCAGGTCTTGACGACATGTGCTGTATCCAGATGCTCTTTCCAACCGTTCTCCCTTTAAATATGTGAGATGCGTTGTAGCATTTTTCCAGCTTCAGCCTTGGCAGCCAAACGCACCTAAACGAGAGTGTTTAGCTGGCTGAGTGCAGCGGCAGAGCATGCCCTCAAGCCATGGCATCCAGAGTTCAAAGCACTCCTGTCTGGAAATAGAACCTCAATCACCTTGATTGGGGAGAAAATGACCTCTTGTCTGCGGCATCTGCAGCTGTGCAGATGGGAGATGGGTATTCTTGAAAAGTGAATTCCAGGATGGCTGGTTGTATTAACTTGTTTTTTTTTTTTACATAAACGAGTTTATATCTCGCAATTCTGACTTTATGATATGCAATTGCGGGTTATAAAGTCAGAATTGCGAGATATATAATTGCAGTTCTGAGAAAAAGTCAGAATTGCGAGTTTGTATCTCGCAATTTTGACTTTATGACATGCAATTGCGGGTTATAAAGTCAGAATTGCGAGATAAATAATTACAATTCTGAGAAAAAGTCAGAATTGCGAATTTATATCTCGCAGTTCTGACTTTATGACATGCAATTGCGGGTTATAAAGTCAGAATTGCGAGATATAAAATCACAATTCTGAGAAAAAAGTCTTTTTTTTCTGTCAGAATTACCTTTTTATTTTTATTCAGTGGTGGAAACAAGCTTCCATACTTCATTTCTTTGATCAATAATACAGTAAAAACAGCAATATTGTGAAATATTACAATTTAAAATATACAGTACTGTGCAAAAGTCTTAGGCACGTCAGTATTTTCACCCCCCAAAAAAGGTTTTAAGCCAGTTATTTATATCTTTTGCTGTAGTGTGTCAATAGGAAATATCCGTTCACATTTCCAAACATTCATTTTGCCATTAATTGTAATAATCCAGTGAGATTTTTGAATACACGAGGAGTCTGACAACAGCCGGTGCTCCACACAGTGATCTGATCTCACCATCGTCAAATCCGTCTGTGATTACAGGAAGAAACATATGAAACTGAGACAAACTAAATCCAGTAGAACTGTGGCCGTGTCTCCAAGAGATTTTAAGAAACCTGCCTCCAAAGCTACCTGAAAAATGAGGCCCAAGTGTACCTGGACAAGAGCTGTTTTAAACGCAAAGGGTGGTCACACAAAATATCGTTTTGATTTAGTTAATATAAGTTAATTGATAAAATCTATTTATAAAAGTATTTTTTAAAAACATCCTCACTTTACAGCGTTTTTACACAAGTGCCTAAAACTTTTCACAGTACTGTATCTTTGCAGGCAGGTTTCTTCAAGCATCTTAGAGACACGGCCACAGTTCTTCTGGATTTAGTTTGTCTCAGTTTCATCTGTTTCTTCATGTAATCACAGACGGATTCGATGATGGTGAGATCAGATCACTGTGTGGAGCACCGGCTGTTGTCAGACTCCTTGTGTATTCAAAAATCTCACTGGATTATTACAATTAATGGCAAAATGAATGTTTGGAAATGTGAACGGATATTTCCTATTGACACACTACAGCAAAATAAATAAATAACTGGCTTAAAACCTTTTTTTTTGCACAGTACTGTATATTTATTTTTATTTTAACATATTTTAAATGACTTGATGGCAAAACTTAATTTTTTAGCATCATTACTCCAGTCTTCAGTGTCACATGATCCTTAAGAAATCATTCTAATATGCTGATTTGGTGCTCAAGAAACATTTCTAATAATTATTAATGTTAAAAAACTTAATATTTTTGTGGAGACCAAGATACTTTTTAAGGATTCTGAATAGAAAGTTCAAAAGCATTTATTTAAAACAGATTTTTTTTGTAGCAATGTAAAAGACTGTACTGACACTTCGATCAATTTAATGCAACCTTTCTGAATAAAAGTTTTAATTTCTTCAAAAACTGATCTTAGATGTTTAGTGATGGCAGACCAATAACATGATTGCACTGCATTAACCAGAAGACTCCATTCACACGATCATGACAAAATTACACTCAAGTTATATAAAATAAATAAATAAATAAATGTAGATAAAAGGGAAAAATGGCTGTGATACATTAGTCTCAAAACATGTATAAGAGCTGCTGGCTCTCAGAGACCCAAGTTTGTGTCTGACCTGGGTCAGGTCCCGATCCCACCTCTATTTTCCAGTATGCACTCCACACATCCTGTAAATAAAGGCGAAATGCCTCAAAACACAGTACTTCCTTACAAACAGGTATAATGCTTAGTTATTAGAGTCAAATGCCAATCTCCGGTTTATCTAATCCTCCTCCAAGAACTGAAGCTGAATTTCAGGAAGCATTAGAGATGCTGAAATCCTTCTGAAGGCATTGTAAATATGGGAGGAAAATATTACGAGATGTTCAGCTCAGTGAGGCAGTACCGGACAGTTGTTGTTTTGTGTAACTTGGATGTGGTTTATGTAACTTGTGCCTTTTTCACCATCCATGTTTTGGAGTTTCATTGAGGTGATTTGTTGATGCTGCCGTTCCTTTTGGAATTTTTTTGTTTGTTTGTTTGAAGTTCACCAGAACCTGTGGTTCACCTATGACAGGAAATTGCTGGGTCCGTTCCGGAATGGGGTTAAAAGACTCGGCCAGTGGGTCCTTGAGTTTCCACCGCATAACAACAATGTTTCAATTCGTCTAATCGGGGGTATTTAGGCTAAGTAAACTATTACTCTTTGGGATTTCTTCAGAAGACATGGCCCAGTCATGCCGGTCTTTTATTCAAACCATTTGTGTGTGGTTGGGAGTCAAGGGCAGGCAGCAGCCGGCGGAGCGAGTGGAAGGATGGAGAAAAGATTGGATAGCCCTGGGAGAAAGTCTGAGACGCGCAGAGTGAGAGGTCTTGGCTGCCAGTGCCAAACCACACGCAGCTTGCGTGATTGTGGTTCTGCTGCCTGCACACACTCCCCCTTTCTTCTCCCAAACTCCCAGAAGCACCTGCACGCACCGCCACCTGACCTCCACGACCTTTGAACTTCTAAGAAACCGTCCAAACAAAGGTGAAAGAGACAGACGAAGAGCAAAAGTGAGACAAACATCTAAGTTTAGCTCTTACTTCACCCCCTCTTGTCCGTATTTTAGACGAACTCCAGATTGAAATAATAAAAGCACAAACTGAGTCTCTGACCCGTGATCATCTGCGTCTCAACTGAACGCTTTTTGTGATATCTTACCGCTATAATTCATACATGTTTTTCCATTACAAATGCACTTCGTCAACATGCTTTGGTCAATACACAGTGCACGTTGATTTACGATGCTTAACGAAAGCGCTACAAACTGATAAATTAATTTCTTATCAGGTCGTAGTGTAATGGTCTCACTTAGGGGTCCTTAAGCAGTCTCACACAAACACACACACACTAAATATGTATAAAAGGAAGAAAGTTTGAGCAGGAGCCAAAAGCCAGATCTCGCCAGCAGCTTTTTAATGGCACAGGTTTATAATGAAACACTCCTTTAGCCCCCTTCCCAAAGCAGTGACGCTATCCACTAGACACACACACACACACACACACACACACATATTAGAAACGCACGCTATTCATAACATGTGAGGCTATCACGAATGGAAAGAGGCATTTCAGGGGATGAAGAGAACTCGAGCCTTACGAAACCCAGGTTTGTGAAAGAAAAAAAACGTGCATAACTTTCTTGGATTCTTAAATATTACATAAATACAGAAGACTTCCACTTAAAGATTGCCCATTTAAAGATTGCATTGAGTCCGGTTCTCAGGTGTTTTGAGTCAATCTAAATAAGGTTACAATTATGGACATGTCCGTACATGTCCGTACCGCTTTGGCTCTGGCGGGCCTCCATGAAAAAGCCATTGATGAAATAAAACTTCCTGCACAGAGCGCACAGCCTCAGCACACACAAACCATTACTTAAGAGTCTGACAGTGACTATTATGCAGCCCATGTTATGTACTTCCTAAGATGCAAGGCATGCAGAACAATAGCACAACCTCATAGACAGAATAAAATATTGTACATTAGATTTTAAAAGCCTCTGATTTGCTCAATGGCATCACAAGAGCTCTGGATTATGAGGCTGGGTATAAACATTTGACAGATTAATGTTAAATCACAAGCTTTTGATTCAGATATGTTTCTGATTCATTTGGGCTTTTGCACACACACACACACACACACACAGATATTGTGCAGATATTCCATAGGCGTAATGGTTTTTATTAAATTAAAAAATTTACTCACCCCTATGTCATCCAAGATGTTTTTCTTTCTTTCTTCAGTCAAAAAGAAATGAATGTTTCTGAGGAAAACATTCCAGGATTTTTCTCTATATAGTGGACTTCACTGGGGTACAATGGGTTGAAGGTCCAAAATTCAGTTTCAGTACAGCTTCAAAGCGCTCTACATGATCCCAGACGAGGAATAAGAGTCTTATCTAGCGAAACGATTGGTCATGGACGTCTTGGACTAGCATCCAATTTGCGCATTACGTAATGACGTTGTAAAGGTCACGTGTGACGTAGGGGGAAGTACTGATCTAACGTGTTTACAAAGCAAACATGCTAACACTAAGTCAAACGACCTTCACAAAAACAAGGTAAAACAACGATGTTGGACGATTTTGAAGTTGGAGGAGAAAATGAGATGGAGTTTTTCGGTACTTACGCCTACGTCACGTGAGACTTTTCCAAAATGTTTACGTAATGCGTGAAGTCGTGGACACTAGTTCAAGACGAGCATTTGAGGTTAAAAAGTATATACATTTTTAACTTGAGTAGAGCGCTTTGACGCTGCACTGAATCTGAATTTAGGACCTTCAACCCGTTGTACCCCATTGAAGTCCACTATATGGAGAATTCTGGAATGTTTTCCTCAAAAACCTTTCTTTCTTTTCAACTGAAGAATGATAGACAAGAACATATCCTGAGTATTTTTAATGATTCATTAAAAAGATATACTTAAAAGAGTCATTTCCTTATGAATTGTACTACACTGGTTGTGATTCACAAAAAATTACAGATTCACACAAGTCATTTGTTCATAAATCAGACTACACTGGTCACACTGTATGTTATTGTTGCATGTTTTTTTGGCATTATGTCACGGTACGCACCTTTTTTTTAAAAAAAAATCTAATTTGCAACATTGCCATCAAACTCAGGGATTTTAGATTTTGCAACAGTGGCGTAGATTCAATAGTGTCGATGCAATTCTTCTGAAAAAATAAAAAATAAAATAACACTGACATAGTTTAAATTTTTTAAGGATTTTTAGAATCAGTATCATTCAAATAAAAAACCCAGACCCAATGTCAGATGGTAAGATATTTGCACTTTTTAAATGTCTTTGGCTGGTTGTTGCGCGACCACATTTAGTAACGTAAACATCCATGATTCGGCATTCAAAAATAATCCGTAAGGCCAAATTTAGCTTATTCATTAATTTATTTATGCTTTCCAAAAAGGATATGCTTGAATTTCTTATTGCAGATTAGATGTGCAGAGCTTACACTTCCCATAGTGTCTCTTTTCTTAGACACCCAGCCGACACACATTTGGGCCCCAAAATATTCCCATGTGTGGCCAGCATGAAGCTGTCAGCTCTTGTTACCCCAATATCACCCAGCAGCTTTGAACACGCCAAGCCCACCAGAGCAACAAGTTCACAGCCTATTGTGTCATTTCCGCTAGTGAGAATGCACAGAAAGGGGTCATTCAGGCCAGACTCACCTGATACGAGAGTCTCATAGCAATAACAGTTGTGTAAGCAGGCACCAATTTATGACCAACGGAAAATATAGAACCCTCAATTCTTCAAGGATCACTGGGACTTGGAGGCCACGGCAAAACCGTAGCCAAAAACAGACAGCGAGTATTCTGAAAAAGACTATGTGACGTAAAGAACGTACAAGAAAGTGATAAATGGTCAGAGGAAAGGAAGGGAAAAATTTCCTTTTCCTCTGTTTTTCTTCGCTTTCTCCAAATGAATGGAGTTCTGTTTAGTTGACTTCGAAAGCAGTAGTCATTATTTTGACAGTGACCCACCAACATAAGGTTAAGTCATTACAGAGGCATCCTAGGCCACTTTCAACACTCAGATATTTCAGGCATTTCTTTCAGAAGTAGCAACCAACCAGCACAGAGTCTGGAGAGAATGGACCTTCAGCATGAATGGACACATATAGCTAGACTTGTGCCGATATTCGGTAATGCGATAAATCGCGATAATGAACATGCACGATATTGTTATCGTGGGCATTTCAAAATACCGTAAATAATAATTTATTACCAATTATTAATTTTTTTATAATGCAATTAAGAATACTTTACCCATCAACCGTATAAAATGCAAACATTGCTGTATTCTGCGTCAAAAGAACACGCGCTCAGATGTAAACAAACCCAAAGTACATGAAAAGCACATGGCGGAACGAGTGAAGGAAACTCGCTGAATGAAAGTGCACGTTCACTCTCTGACAGCAGAGGGCGCTGATGGAACAGCAGAATGCGGCGGTTACCACGGAAACCGCGCAAACAAAGCAACTGCGCTAGTTAAGTTTTTAAAATGCTTCAAACAGCCATTAATTTTTTTGTAATCTCAATGTTGTTCATCACCAAATACTTTAAGACTTAAAAGTCTATTTTCAAACCTTATATTTTAGTCTGGACTACCTCATGCCCTAATTATTAGAAATGTTCTGATTATTTGGTATTGTTCAGAAAAAGTTTGAAACATATGTCTTCATTAGTTAACATTTTAATTCATTATTACCAAACTGACAATAAAAATACTTATAAAGTATTAAATATTCTTAGTTAATGTTAATTTCTTAGTTACTGTTTAATTACATTACTAAAATCAAAAGAGCTTATTTAATGGACCTGAGAGAAAACTAACAATAATCAATTGTATTTCTTAACTAACATTAACAAAAACTAATACTTTCTGTAACAAATGTAGCTATTGCTCAATCTTAGTTAATGCATTAAATAATGAGACCTTATTGTAAAGTGTTTCCTGTTGTTCTTTATAGCCTAATTCTTTTGCATTATAATCTGTTTGAAAATTTTACTTTATATATTTTTTTGTGTATTGTATTATTGTATTTAAACATTCAGAGTTCTTTTTGTTATTACAAAAAGAGTTCTTAAACCAGTTATACTATGACAACACTTTTTTTGCAACTTATTTCAATATCGTGATAATACCGTATACCGTGATAAAAGCTTCAGCAATAAATCGCAACATGAAAATTTGATACCGTCACATGCCTACATATAGCCTACTATAGGCTGTTGGAGGTGTTTTCTTTTTTAGTCACCATTTTTTTTTCTTTTTTTTTTTCAGAAATGTTACTTCAGTATTATGACACTGAAATGAACTCTGTTTTCACTGTTATACGGTAGAGGGCGCTATTTTGTATCTTCTGAAATAGTACAGAATCTCTGGATTAAAACACAGGCGAAGAAGAAGCAGAAACAAGTGATAAATGCATTGGCTGTGTGAGAAACCACATATTCTCTTGAGTAGGTACTTATTTTGAAAAAGTAATTACTTAAAGGTGGTAAAGAGGATGTTTTGTTTTATACATTTTTGCAATATTACTTGAAACTGTCTTTACTAAGTGATAAAAGACTATTTATTAGGTGCACTGAAAGGAATATTATTAATATACATCATCTGTGCACGAGGTAGGGCCTTAAAAACATCAGCCAATCGTTTACGCGATCATCGCGTAAACGATTGGCCCTCTGGTTTGTCAATCACTGCCATTGTGAGAGACGTGCGCGGATTGGCCCTCTGGCTTATCAATCACTGCCATGACGTTCCTTGTGAGAGACCCGCGGCTGCGCGCTCTAGTAAATTTCCACACTACATGCGCCGCATGCAATGTTTTTATCAGGAGACAGGAGTAACAACTGCAGATTATGAGGTGAGTCCGACATAATGAATCCACTAAGTGTGTGCGCGGCTTAACGATTGTAAGGCCGATTATGAATGTAAATTGATACTTATGACTGATCGCGCTCAAACGCGTCCAGTCAGAGCCAGTTGCGTTCAGTCTGCGATTACAGTCGGTGTTCAAATTCCATGTGAAAGTATATAAATCTGCTTCAGGAGCAGGAAACAATCGCTGTATGTTGAGCACAGTCAGAATGTTTTAGCTAGTCGTAAAATGTGTATCATTTCAAACGCTCATTTCAAAAACTCAGTCGACGAAAACATCCTCTATACCACCTTTAACTATCGCTAAAAAAGTATGTTTTAAATAGTATGAATGTGTGTAGTATGAATGTAATTTGGACATACTATATATGCCATGTTGTCATTGTCATGTCAAGTACAGCGTCAGATGTGTCGCTTCACTGCCATTCATAAATCCTCTTCCATGGCCTCATGGGATAGTAAAGTGTCCGTTGTGTGAACACTTCAGAATCTCACCGGAAGTAGTAGGTACATACTCTTTTATGAGTACTGTGAATTCAGACATACTTCTTTTGTCACATACTGTTTTTCATCTACTATATAGTAGGGAAGTATGTGATTTCGGATGCAGCCAAAGCTTATGCACTATAAAATAATGTGATGTGATGTAATTTTGTTTTGTTTTTTTTTTTTTAAAAGCAGAGGCTATGTTCCTTCTTTGATGTATAGCATATAACAAAGCATTCTGGGCGCCATGAAAGATTTGTCAAAATTATCAAAAATGGGTGGCAACTTTAAATAAAAATGCTGGCGGGGAAAGAGTTAAGTGATGAATTGAAATAATGAACAATTAAATATGCAGACATAACTAATAATATTAGTAATTATTAAGTAGTATTATTATATTTTACCTAATTTAATGTTTAAAATATTAATGACATTAATACCCTAAATACCAAAAAAAGGTCAGCAAGATTATGCACTGAGTGTGAATGTTTCTTCTGTTTTGGTTCATTTTACTGAAACCTCTTTGATGAAGTGTGCTGATTTATGCATTTTAAAATGTGCAGTTTGTCCTCTATCAAGTTCTGAAGCAACATTAGATGTTTGAGAACTTAATTATGATTTGATACCTTCCTCATTTGCTAATGCAAATATGTAAGATATATTAAAACTGAATCATAGCAACAGGTGGATAGTCCTGTGTGGCCTAAAACTGCATAAGCATCTGTTTTGTGTTGCTCCAGTGGCACAGTTTTATCATCTTTTGTGAAAGTGCTGCCCTCTCGTGGTAAACTTGTGTGTTTACATGTTCATGCATACATGTTTCTGCAAATCAAAAGGTCAAAAACTGATATTACAATTAAGAAAAAAACTTATATGCAGAAAGTAACTCTGTACATACATACTTTGTAATTAAAAGATTGCTTGGATCCAGTGTGTTTTCTGTGACTTGGCTATGCAATATCAGGCATAGTGTGAGTCAAATCCAGTTTAAGTTTTCCAAAACTCTCACCCGATCAGTTTTATCAGCTACCGGTAATTGAAACTCTTGTTATAATGCCACTGAATCTAGACAGCTCTGTCTCCTGGAAATCCCTCGGTATAAAAAGCAGTGGTTAAACTTAGTAACGAGTGTATGTGTATGTGTAGCAGTGGAAAAATGTGACTCACACTGTAAGGATGGTGGGGTTCAGACAGGGGCAGGTCTGGCTGAATGGGGTTCTTCTGAGGGAACTGGGTCAAATCTCTGGGTCCAGGATGAGATGAACGACAGATGAAAGGGATACTGTAGGATATTAGTTCTGCCTGTAGCAATCAGAGACCAAGACCTACAGAGTTAGCTTCTGTCAGATACAGCAACTTTGATTCTTGAGCTCCTATACAACACAGAAACAGATATGTGGGATATGATTGAGCATTACTGTTTGTGTTTCATGGTACGGCATTGCAGATATCACAAATAGATACATAGATTAATTCACTATGCAAATGTAAAGTATTCCTATCTGATGTGATTCACCCAGGGATTGTACTTTTTTGTAGTAAAAAAGTCACTCTGTTCATTTACCTCTAGAGGGCGATCAGAGGACAGAATAGAATAAAATCAATAGAATAGAATATTTAATACTTTTTCTTTAGAATGCATGTAATGCTAAATATTGTATATTTATTTTAAAAATATATATATTTTTTATTAGCATCTGTGATTCCATGTAGAACTTTTAACATGCAGTGCTCAGCGTAAATGAGGACACCCCCTTTGAAAAGTAACATTTTAAACAATATATCAATGAACACAAAAACAATTTCTTTTTTTTTGTATTCCTTACCTTCATGACGCCATACAGTGTCGAAGTCATCAGTTCCAAAAACATTTATCTTGGTCTCATTACTCCAGAGTATAGAGTCCCAGTAGTCTTCATCTCTGTCAGCATGGGCCCTGGCAAGCTCTAGGCGGGCTTTTTTGTGCCTGGGCTTTAGGAGAGGCTTCTTTTGTGGACCGCACCCATGCATGCCATTCCTCTGCAGTGTACGCCGTATTGTGTCACGGGAAATAGTCACCCCAGTTTGGCTTTCTACTTCTTTTAGATAACTGCAGTGAACTTGCATGCCGATTTTCTTCAACCCTTCTCATCAAAAGACGCTCCCGTCGAGGTGTTAACTTCTGTGGACAACCTGGACGTCTCTGTGAGATGGTTGCAGTTCCATCTTTTTAAAAAAAATTTACCACTTTTGCTACAGTATTCTGACTGATAAGTAAAGCTTTTCTTGTAGCTTTCACCTTTCTGGTGTAAAGAAATTATTTTCTTTCTCAGGACTTGTGACATTTCTGGTGCCATTGCTGACAGCATGAAATGGGAAGGGGTTTTATAGTCAACTGACTGCTGGACACCTGTGTAATGAATAATTAGACTCACTTGTGGTTGAATTCTTGTTAAATTAGACATTTGTAGTCTAAAATGTAGCTTTGCTCCAGAGACTTTTAGTGGGGTGTACTAATTTTTGCATCACCCTAATTTGAGTAAAACTGAAAATTTTGTTCTCTAAGTTATATTATTAACCTTACTCACTCATGTTATAAGTTAAACAGATGTTATATAAAACTTAGTCTTGTCAACATTTTGGAAATTGTTTTTGTGTTCAATGAGATATTGTTTAAAATGTTACTTTTCAAAGGGGGTGTACTCATTTACGCTGAGCACTGTACCTTTCCATTCCACAAAAGGTTCTTAAAAGTGAAAATATTTTATTTAGATCTTTAAAATGTTCTTTTAAGAAGTTTTTCTTGAAATGTTCAAATGGTTCACTGTGGAAACCTTTTGAAACCTTTATTTTTAAGAGTGTATATCACTGACTGCATTGGACTGAATGAAAAAACAATGGATCTTTGCCACTTTAGCCCATCAATTTATAAAATAAATAATATTATTTGTTATTATATTACTTTATTAGAATATATTCAGTATTACAGTTGTGCTAAAAACACAAAAGAGCTATAACATAAAATACTTACAAGCGATATTACGTATTAACCTTAGCTCTAGGTATGTTTCCGGGGCTATCTTCTACAGTAGTGAAAAGATCCAATTAATAAATCTACTTAATAAATTAATAATATTCTTAATATTTTCACTATGTACATGTAGTAACCATTGCATTAAAGCAATAAGGTACTCAATTCTATTCTGAATTGTGCATGCAGTCATGGCTAAAAGGGTTGTAAAGATTCCACTTTCTGACTGATATTCACAATATTTTTATTTTTTAATTAAAATACTATCCTCTTTTTAATTAAAATTTACAATCCTCTTTTGCGTTTTAAAACGCATCGTCGTCACACTCGAATCAAGAGTTACAGGACACAGCGGACACGCACGCAGGAATACAACCAGGACAGTGGCGTAGCGTCTGGGTATGCACGTTGGTTGCCCGCCATTACGGGCTTAACGCCAAGGTATACTTCTGGCGTTCGCATCGCGTAATTTTCGTCATCAGGAGGGTTCGCGGACGTCCGCGTGCAGCCCAATTTTTGTGATGGCACGGACCGTGTGTGTACTGTACAACAGCCCATGCGAAAGTGAATTGACAAAGAAAGGGTCCATGCCATGTCTTAACGATGATCTATTGCATTTGACCGTCATTTTTAAAGTGGGTTTCTGAAACTTATGCATGCAGTAATGTCAGTAGTACAGAATTTTAAATGAGTCATATTGGTTTTCTGAAAAAAAGGCTACGTCTGCACATTTTAAGATACTGCACGAGATGTTAATAAATGTAACTCGTACACTCGTTGGGGTGGATACTTTTTATTCAACGAAATAAAATGCACATAAAATGTGATGGAAATTGCATGATGGATTCCAAAGCCAGAGTCGAATCGGTCGAATTTAATCTGGGACTTGTTAAAAAGCCTTTTTTTTTTATTTATTTATTTATTTATTTATTTTTACATTTCATAGATCAGCAATGCAAAGTCATAATGATGGAGGAGCACATGTGAGCCTACTGTAGTACTGTTGTTGTCAATCCTAGAAATGTTTTTACCATTTTTGTCTGCATGCTTTAAATTGATAATATCTTATTTATATTAAAATCTTGGGACTCATTTGCATAAGACGCGCGATTATGGATGTCCAGGGGGAGGGGGGCCTTTGCGTTAGTTAGCCCAGGGCCCCGAGAAGGCTTAACGCGGCACTGTCCCTTTAAGACATGTCATTTCACTCGGCGGCCATCTTTGAAACGCATCTCGGTCATTCTGGGCATCATGCAGCTCCAAAGCTGTTTGCCAAGCTTTCGATTAAATTTCATATTTGAAATCACCAATGAAATCTGACAACAACTGTCTCATAATTTTTTTTCCAAATGCTCCAATCATGACAAAAAAAACTGTATTTTTATGCTGGATCAAGCTAATGCGCATGCGCATATCTAAATGCGCGTCTCTTGTTCCTCATTTCGGAGGCACGCGTCTGACTGAAACCGGTGCTTCTAACGGCCGCTGCAGTGACGCGATGATTTTATCAGATAGCGATTGGCTCTTATTTAGAAGGCGGGACTTATTCCGCCATATTGCGCGTTACACTTTCTCCCATTCAAAACAATACGAGTGACACGTCTTGTGTTATTCTATAGTCTTTGATATAACATCGCTATAGTTTACATTAAAGGTGTTCTAAGCGATCCTGGGTGGAGTAACTTCCTGTTGACATTCGAAGTGTTGTCAAACAAAACAGAGGCTAGCTAGATCCTCCCTCCTCCTCCTCCTCCCCCTCCCCTCCGTGCTTCCTGAAACAGTCATGAACGCGCATTTAAAATCATTCTTGTCGGTTATTGGCTGGAGCATGTTTATTATGTTTCGTGGTCCAGGCTGCACCAGTTTGATTTTATTGCCGTTTTCGGAGCTTGTGGCGACTACAGAGACCGCGTTTTTTTTTTTTTTACAGTGTGTTCAGGGGACAGGCAGCTAGCGGATAGTGAGGAGATGTTTGCTGTATGTGACAAAAAATGTTTTGGCCTAAAAACGCGTGACATCGCTTAGAGCACTTTTAAGTAGGTATCAGCAGTGTTAATGATATGTGATCTGTTGCGGGAACACAAGAGAGATGATGGGGATGAATTGAGGATTTGTGAAGCAGCAGGCACCACCATGATAACACAACTTGTCAGATGCAGGTCTGGAATCTACAATAGATAAATGATGTCTGTGAGTGTGAACTCTTAGAAGACCAATCTTAAATTGGCATGATCATAATACTGAAATTCATAATCACTTTTTTATTGCCAATGTGTGAACAGCTTTTCTGAGGTAAATGTGACGTTATATTACTTTTTTCCCCCCCTTTTTTTTTTTTACATTAGGCCTATATGACATGCTGTTTTAGGCTATTGTCATCTTTCGCGGTTGAAACACTGATTGAGCAATTACATGTGACATGATACGGTATAGGCTAACATTACTTTACTTTATCTTTCAACATACCTGTTCGTGTTCAGTCATGTCTATTCCGTGTTATAACCATATAACTAGTAAAGTGAAAGAGACTATCGGTTCATGTGCATTCTGCGCTGCCTCTTTACTTGAACTGAGGCGCACGCAAAGAGCGCCAAAACAGATTGCGGCAGCTGAAAAGACGTCTATGGTCTCGCTGAAGTCTATGTGAAATTAGCCCATTTTCGATTCTTGAGAGGTTTATTGTGCTTGCCTTTAAAAAAAACACCACCACCATCAAAAAATGGGCACTTTGAAGTGTAAGGGCAAAAAGTGCTCTGCACAGGTTGAGCCCTACCTGTGCACGTGCCTGCCTGATCTGTCGACATGTTGCAAAGCTGTTGCAAACATTTACATGACTGCTAAGCGGAGAACGAAAAAGAACTTCCCCAAATCGCGCTCAGTCTCATACGTGCACGAGTGCGAGCACAAATATTTATATAGCCTAAATGAGAAATATATATATATATATATATATATATATATATATATATATATATATATATATATAGTTCTTTTCATTTATATAAATGTTTTGTAGTGTATAAAACGTTCTTGATAAATTGTTGAGTATAAGGGGAGGAGGCTGGTGATGGGAGTGATGATCAGATGTTCACCACCTTCACCTCATCTGTACCTGCGTGAAAACCATCCAGATAGAAGATGCCTTTTGTTTCTCGTTGTGTTTGAGTCTTTTATAGGACTGTGCGCAAAAATGACAACGTAGACGTTCTTTGTGTGTGTCCAAATGGTGTCTATGCAGCGTTGAAGCTTTTTAGACGTTTTAACTGCATGAAAGATGAACTCATCTCAGCAGATTCACTTCTCCCCGAACTGGAAAGTTGAGTCAGTAATAATTTCTGTCATATTCTCTATCATTTTTTTGGTTGGTACCGTGGGGAACTGTCTTGTGCTCGCAGTTCTCATCCGCAACGGCCAGATGAACACAAAGAGCACCAACCTGTTCATCCTGAACCTCGGGCTGGCGGACCTCTCCTTCATCGTCTTCTGCGTGCCTCTCCAGGCTACCATCTACACCATGGACGAGTGGGTTTTTGGACCCTTCGTGTGCAAAGCTGTGCACTTTATCATCTTCCTGACCATGTACGCGAGCATCTTTACTCTGGCAGCTGTGTCTCTGGACAGGTACGTTTATCATCCTGTTGCGCACCAACAGTGCGCGCGTTTCTTTCCAGTTCAGCGAGTCGTGAAACGCATAATTGATTGAGAAGTTATATATAGTCAATAATAATAATATGCAATAACTGTAGGCTACTGAAGGAAAGTGTTAGCATGCACGGCACTTAATCAGAACAGATTTGTCAGTCTGTGATGCAAATATAGTTATAATCTTTAATTCTCTTGTTTTGGTATTATTTTGAAAACAATGCAAAAATACAACCAACATAATTTGAGCTGTGTTTAATAATGCATTTTAGGGATTAACATATGTTAAGCACTTTTAAAATTAAATGATTAATATAATCAGAATATAATCATAACATTCTACTGTGAAGGATATTTGTGCATAATAATGGCTGAATTGCACTGTTTTTTGTTTATTGCTAAAAAAAATATATTCTTCCCTGTTGTGATGTATATATCAGAGTCAAATAGCTCGAATCAGAAAAAAAAAAAAAAAATGTAGGATGTGACTTAATTTTGGCTATTGGGAATTGATTGGATCATTGAATGGCTGTGGTTTGCTATTGGTCGATCTCATGTGAGTGACAGGTTGTCCCGCCCTCACACCAGTAAACACGTCATCAGAGAAGAGATGTTGATGTAAGGAGGAAGGGGAGTTATTTTGATTATGAGGGAACATGAATAAAAATAATGATGTGGATGGATAAATCATTTATTATAATCACATTTATAATAATCACATAAGTAATTAATTTATTAATTATTATTGATGTATTATGATTGCATTTTCTCAACAGATATCTCGCCATTCGTTACCCCTTGCGCTCAAGAGAGACAAGAACACCCCGTAATGCACTAACCTCCATTATTCTGGTATGGGTGCTATCGGTGTTCTTCTCCAGCCCTTATCTCAGCTACTACCAGCAGATGGATCTAGACGGGACCACCCTTTGCATCCCGGCGTGGAACATCCATCATCGTCGAGCCATGGACATCTGCACCTTCATATTCGGCTACCTCATCCCAGTCCTCATTCTCGGCATCACGTACGCCCGCACCATCCGCTACCTTTGGACCTCGGTGGACCCCATGCAGAACATGTCGGAATCCCGCAAGGCCAAGCGCAAGGTGACCAAGATGATAATCATTGTGGCCGTGCTCTTCTGTTTGTGTTGGTTGCCGCATCACCTGGTTATCTTGTGCGTGTTGTTCGGCCACTTCCCGCTCAACCACACAACCTACGTCATTCGCATTCTCTCTCACCTGGTGGCGTACACCAACTCCTGCCTGAACCCCATCGTGTACGCCCTGGTGTCTAAGCACTTCCGCAAGGGCTTCAAGAAGGTGTTTGGGTGTGCGTTCCCTAACCGGGTCGTAAACCGGATCCACACCGTGCAGCCGGCGCAGACGGTAAGCCTTATGGAAGCTGCCACATGTGAAGGATCCAATCATAGCGATGGGTCAACCCGGGGTCGCCTCTGGAGCAAAAGTAGCAAGAAGATGATGACAAGTGCCTTCATGACATTTAATGTGACATAATCCACTTACGCTCTCAACCGCTGTCAAATCAGCGCTCACCAAAGTATAAAACTCTTCTTTTCCGGTGGCTTTTAACAGCATTTGAGCTGTGATTACATAACAGAGGTTGTCATATAGGCACAGGTTGTCAGGTAGAGAGGAAGCAGAGCTTTTTTGTGTTCTTGATGAGGACGGTGACTGATGTATGTAATGTAAAGTCTCTCGCGTCTGTGTTTTGTCAATGTTGGCAGCTTTCGTCACTTTGTGTTTTGTGAATGTGACTCATAGTAGGGTTTTCCGGAGGTACGAATAGATTCAATTATTAGGACGGTGCCGACATCAAGTTGTTTGGTTCAAACGTTCACATGGCGAACATTCATAACAATTTGATCATATTTGAACATATTTTTAGAATTTATGGCACTTTAATAATTCTCTGCCATTCTCATAATCTCCTTTTGGGTTATTGCTATACAGGATCTGTTGTATGGGTTGATGATATATAAGAGTTTCTATGATTAAAAAAAAAATTCTTTTGAATATCTAGTTTAAATCACATGTGGTCATATGGTTTTGTAAAACATATTTATTGTTTATATATATATATATATATATATATATATATATATATATATATATATACATTACATTACTATTTTTTGAAAGTAGTCTCTTATGCTTATCAAAGCTGCATATTTCTGCTTTTTTTTTTTTCTTTTTTTTTTTATTCTTGATGACCCCAAACATTTAAATGGTGGTGTTCAAGTAATTGTATGAATGAATTCTATTTTTAATGTATTATGAATGGTTCAAAAAGCTATAGCAAATTTCCTAAAACTGTTTGCATTCACAGTCTTTCATGGCCAACAGCTGAAAGAATAAAGGTTGACTTTGTTTGCAACATTATATAAAATGTCTCACATACAGTATATCTGTACCACTACCTCTTTTGCGTCTTATAGGTCTATGGGTTTGTCAAGCATGTTGTGAGTTTTAAAGATAATGCTTTGAATGTGTCTTCAACTTAGGCTCAACCAAAATGCTTAGAAAGAATTAACAAGCCGATTAATGAATAAATAAATGTTTCTTAACTGCAATGAAAATAAGTGTTGGTCCTTGTGATGATTTCTAAGCAACAGAGTGTATAGAATCATCAGTCAAGCTGTTAAGAAACAGATCTGCACTAGAATATCCACTTATCTTGGTTCTCCCTGGATCTGGATTTACTGGGAATGTGCCAGTTGGCTGGTTCTTGCGTGTATAGCTGCTTCAGGCTCAGCTGTTGCTTAGTGAGTTTGTGGGTAATATGTGCTCTCTGATTCGCTCCATCAGTGGAAAAAGCCCAGTGTTGCAGCCTCATTTAACAGCTTTATTTAACCAGATTTGTGGTTATTTTATACTTCCCATGACGCTGCTTATATGCTAAAAAGGGAATAAGGGCATCTCTTTCTGAGGACCTCTTCTCTGTAAAGTACCAGCTGCTGCCATTCTGGCAAGTAGTTTGTTTTTTTTAGTAATACTACAACAAGAAACGGGTCACTGAGTGTAAATATGTTAATTTTAGTGACCTTCATGTGTGTCAAAAATCTCTTCAAGCAAAATGCAGTTGTGCAGGAGACTTTAGTGCCAATGTCTCTCATACTTACGGTTCTTCTTGAAGAGCCACTCTGCAGTCAAACGGATTGGCATTGCACAGAGGACAGCTGTGGAGTGGCAAAAGCAATTCTGGCTCTCTACTGATGATGATGGCTCTCTACCCATGTGTCCTATTGCAGCCAGTCACCAATTTAGCTCTTCACCAGGAGCCAAACATTGATCTGACCTTTTGACACAGAGCTAGTCATGGAAAATTAAGGCAGTCAGAAAAGAAATGTGTCCCAAAAGAAATCTGGTCCTTTAGATCCTTGTTCCCAACCCTGTTCCTTGAGGCACACCAACACATTTAGATTAGATGGGTCAGATAAGGGAGACATCCAAAATGTGCACTGTTGGTGTGCCTCCAGAAACAGGGTTGGGAAACACTGAGTGAGACCATGAAAACTGTGTTGCTATTTACTTGCCTTCAAGCTTCTGGTTGTAAAATAAAGCAGTGGGTGGTGATTTATAGAGCCAATCTACAAGAAAAGCACCATAAATCTGTATGATCCATGATAGCTTTTTCTGAGGAACAGACCAAACTCTTCCCATCTGCCAGAGCTCTTAGATCACATTTGCACCTATGGTCAATAAAAGGATTCGTTCACTTTCAAATGAAAATTACCCCAAGCTTTACTCACCCTCAAGCCATCCTAGGTGTAGATGACTTTCTTCTTTCTGTTGAACACAATCAGAGATATATTAATAAATATCCTGACGCATTCGAGCTTTATAATGGCAGTGGGCGATACTAACAAGTATGAAGCTGATGAAAGTGCCTTCATCCACATCCATCCATCATAACAGCTCCGGAGGGTTAATAAAGGCCTTCTGAAGCAAAGAGATGCGTTTTTGGGAAAAAAAAAATTCATATTTAACAAGTTATGAAGTAAAATGTCTAGCTTCCGCCAGACCGCCTTCCGTATTCTACTTACAAAGAAAGTGTAAACCTCTCACAGTTCAAAACCCTTACACTATGTCCTACGCCTTTCGTATTTAGCTTACGAAAAAAGCATAACTCACATTGCTTTACTTACAGTGGTGGTCAGAATTATTGGCACCCTTGGTAAATATGATCAAAGATGGCTGTAAAAATAAATCTGCATTTTTTATCCTTTTGATCTTTAATTCATAAACTTAGCAAAAATCTAACCTTTCATTGAAGAAAAAGAATTGAAAGTGGGGGTAAAGTCACATTATGAAATAAATGTTTATATCCAAAACACATTGGACACAATTATTGGCACCCTTTTATTCAATCGTTTTTGCAACCTCCTTTTGCCAAGAAAACAGTTCTGATTCGTCTTCTATAACATCTGATGAGTTTGGAGAACACCTGACAAGAGATCAGAGACCATTCCTTCATGCAGAATCTCTCCAAAACCTTCAGATTCCCAGCTCCATGTTGGTGCTTCTCCTCAGTTTACTGCACTCATTTTCTTTAGGGTTCAGGTCAGGGAACTGGGAAGACCATAGCAGAAGCTTCATTTTGTGCTCAGTGACACATTTTTGTGTTGGTTTTGATGTTTGTTTTGGATCATTGTCCTGATGGAAGATCCAACCATGGCTCATTATAGGATTTCTAGCAGAAGCGGTCAGGTTTTGATTTATCTGTTGGTATTTTATAGAATCCATCATACCATGTATCTGTACAAGATGTCCAGGACTTCCAGCAGAAAAATAGGCCCACAACATTAAAGATCCAGCAGTATATTTAAATGTGGGCATGGGGTACTTTTTATCCATGCGTGCACCAAACCCATCTGGTGGGTTTGCTGCCAAAAAGTTTTTTTTTTTTTTTAGTTTCATCTGACCATAGAAGCCGGTCCCGTTTGAAGTTCCAGTCATGTCTTACAACTTAATATGCTGGAGATTGTTTCTGGATGAGAGCAGAGGATTTTTCTTGAAAACCGACTGAACAACTTGTGGGGATGTAGGTGCTGTTTGATTTTTTTTTTTTTTTACGCTTTCTGAGACTCAAGACTCAACTAACCTCTGCAATTCTCCAGCTGTGATCCTTGGAGAGTCTTTGTCCACTCAAACTTTCCTCCTCACCGCGCATTAGGACGATTTAGACACACGTCCTCTTCCAGGCAGATTTGTAACATCTTTAGTTAATTGGAACTTCTTAATTATTGCCCTGATAGTGGAAATAGGGATTTTCAATGCTTTAGCTATTTTCTTACAGCTACTTTCTATTTTGTGAAGCTCAACAATCTTTTGCTGCACATCAGAACTATATTCTTTGGTTTTACTCATTGTGATGAATGATTACGGGAATTTGGCCTTTGTGTTTCCTCATGTTTATATTCCTGTGGAACAGGAAGTCATGGCTGGACAATTTCATGTTTATGATCACCCTGGTGTGCTAAAAAAAAAATGTAAATATGACTGGGAATATATGAGATATTTTACTCATGAAAAATTCTAGGGATGCCAATAATTATGGCCAACATGTTTTGGAGAAAAACATTTATTTTATAATGTGATTTTTTTTCCCCCCACTTTCAATTCTTTTCCTTCAATGAAAGGTTAGATTTTTACTCATTTTATGAATTAAAGATCAAAAGGATAAACAATGCAGATTTCTTTTTACAGTCATCTTTGATCATATTTACCAAGGGTGCCAATAATTCTGACCACTACTGTATGCTTTTCTTAAGTTGAATACGAAAGATGTTCTGGCAGAAGCTAGATATTTTACTTTATAACTTGTTAAATATGGCTATTTTTTTTTACACAAATGCATCGATTTGCAACAGAAGGCTTTTATTAACCCCCTGGAGCCATGTGGAGTACACGTTTATGATGGATGGATGTGGATGGAAGCACTTTTTTCAGCTTCATGAGCCCTGTTCACTGCCATTATAAAGCTTGGATGCGTCAGGATATTTATTAATATATCTCTGATTGTGTTCATCAGAAAGAAGAAAGTCATCTACACCTAGGATGGGTTGAGGGTGAGTAAAGCTTGGAGTAATTTTCATTTGAAAGTGAACTAATTCTTTAAAAATGACATATTTATACGTAGTGCAGCAGGTTTATCGATGAAAAACACAACACTTCACTCAGTATTAATTTAAATTAAATATTAAAACTTAAACTTATTTATTTCAGTTAGTTGCCATGGCAACATTTAAAGTTTTGCATTTTAGCACACAGACGACACATTGTCAAAACTATCCTAAACGACCTAAAATGTTGTATTATGCATGCATTATTTTCACTCAGAAATTGCTACATTTAACAAATAATTACAAAGAAATGGCAAGTAACACACTGAATTAAAATTGACATTTTGAAGAAGACTGAAATAGTATATTTTCTTGTAAAACATATGCCAATAATCTTTGTTTTATTTATTAAATCAGAATTATGCATTAAAACTTTCTTATAATAAAACCGGCATGTGAAGTATTCAGGTTTAATCTCTTGACTAGTTTTTTACCTTAACTTTCTGACAGTGAGTTGGCCTCTTCTAGTTTGTAATTGTTTGTGATGTTCACACTACCAACCCCCACAAATTTTTAATGGCTTTCTCCTGAAAATACAATGCGATTGCCTAGTGTTGCAGTCAAGTCACAGTTCACCAATTAAGCTTCACTTTTCTGTCTTGCCTCTCAGGGGCATAAGATGACTTAACTGATGTTGAAATATAGCGGGTACTGGGTGTCTCTCTGTAATGATGTCACATCTGCCCACTGCACACCTTAGCGTGTACAGATGAGATAATCTTGTTCTTTTTCCTATTGCCTCCTTCGTCTTTTCTCTCTGGGGGCAAAAGGGGAAGGAGAAGATCCAGCTTAAATGAAAGCTGTTGATGTTGTCTACATGGAAGTTGTCAGCTTTGGCATGCTGTAGAACACTGTCTGTGACACAGCAAACATTGTTCACATTAGCTATGTTTCTATCCAAAGATGTGAATTTAACTTGTGCGCAAAATTGGAATATTGCATCAAACACTTATAAATCAATAAAGCAAGAGAATAAAGCAAGTTTCCATCCCAATGCGTTCAAAACAACAAAATCGTCACTTGCTGGGAAATACTAAACTAAACTAAACTACAAAACGCAAATTTGTGAAAACAATGACGTCATGCGCATGCGTATTATGTGTTCAGTCAATAGGTGCATAGTGTTTCTTTACAAAATGACATCGCCAACTACTGGCCGGGGCATGTATAGCATCTTTAATCATTTTCATGGACGTTTTAGTACATCGTTGTCGTGTACACGTACCCTTAGTTTATCCGCATGTCTTAAAATATATCTGCCTTAATAAGTTTTTATGCACATTTTTAGAATTTATGCACATCTTGGTGTTTCCTTCCAATGTTTTTTTTTTTTTTATGCAATATCCCAAAACATGCATAAAAATAGGTGTATGGAAACATAGCTACTGATAGCTTATACATTTTTTATTGCAGTGTATGAAATGCAGTGCTTTATCTACATGGTTTGTTTTTAAATCTATAACCCTGTAATTATTTAAGTCGGCATGAAACAGATGTTGTGATAGTCTTTTCTTCCCTATTGTGGCGTAAATCTGAGTGAAACTGCTTTTTGAACAAGAAAAAATATAGGGTGGGACTTGATTTTGGCCATTGGGAATTGATTGGATCATTGGATGGCTGTGGTTTGCTATTGGTCAATCTCATGTGAGTGACAGGTTGTCCTACACTCAGACCAGTAAACACGTCATCAGAGAAGAGATGTCGCTGCAAATGGGGGTAAGTTACTTAATTAAATATTATGAGGACACATAAATTTAAAAAAAAAAAAAAGAATTGTCAGTTTTGATTTCATGGTGACTTTAAACATCTGCATTTAATGCAACCAGAAGCTCTTACAGTATATGTGCAGTATATCGCATTACAGTGTCATCATGACTAAAAAAGTAAGAAATCAACATTCAGTACCTAACCACCATGCAGTTTTCTTGAAGTTAAGCACTGTTGAAGTGTAGGTTCTGCTACAGCCCTCATAAGCTCCATCATTTCAGACATCACACTGGGACGTAAGAGTTAGTGGCCGTCCTTTACCGCACGTTTCCAATCAGTCCTAATGGAAGAACCTCTAAGTTAAAGCATGCTCAGTGAATTGAACAGAGTTGTTGCCTCCCAGCAGACTTGTGCCTTAAGTGAAGTAGGTCCAATTAGGATCTAAGTCTTTATCAACAACAAGAAAAGTAAATGTTAACTGCTGTTAAACAAAGGCCCAACATCACACTAAATGAACTGTCAATGCATATTGTACTGATTTAAAAGAAAAAAAGAAAGAAAGAAACGGGACATATCATGAAAATCTGACTTTTTCCGTGTTTAAGTGCTATAATCGGTTCCCTGGTGCATCGACCAACCCAGAAAATGTGAAAAAAGGACAACCCAGTAACTTTAGCCACTTTTCCACTGTCGGGCCGAACGGTTCTCATTGCGCAACCGTTCCATTCCGTGCCGATCTGGGCCGGCTGGTAGGCTACGGTTACGGTTTCATTTTCCACCATTGGGCTGATAACAGCCACTCTTTGGAATGTAATATTAAAGGTGCCCTAGAATCAAAAATTGAATTTACCTTGGCATAGTTGAATAACAAGAGTTCAGTACATGGAAAAGACATACAGTGAGTCTCAAACTCCATTGTTTCCTCCTTCTTATATAAATCTCATTTGTTTAAAAGACCTCTGGAAAACAGGCGAATCTCAACATAACACTGACTGTTACATAACAGTCGGGATCATTAATATGTATGACCCCAATATTTGCATATGCCAGCTCATGTTCAAGGCATTAGACAAGGGCAGCCAGTATTAACATCTGGATCTGTGTACAGCAGAATCATCAGACTAGGTAAGCAAGCAAGAACAATAGCGAAAAATGGCAGATGGAGAAATAATAACTGACATGATCCATGATTACATGATATTTTTAGTGATTTGTAAATTGTCTTTCTAAATGTTTCGTTAGCATGTTGCTAATTTACTGTTAAATGTGGTTAAAATTACTGTGGCGACCAGGGCGGGCGAGAGCCGTGAGGGAACGGCGCGAGGCCGGTGGCGCGAGTGTTAATGAGCTTCACCTGGGAGGCGCACCGGCCTTGAGTCCCTCACAGAGGAGCTCCGGGAGCATAAAAGGAGGAGCGACTACAGTGAAGGACGAGAGAGGACCAGGCCTGGACTTTACGTTATGTTTTATTATGTTTGTGTGGCCGGCAGACGTCCGCGAGGGTCTGCCGGCATTACTTTCGTTTTGTTTGTTTATTTTGAGATTAAAGTTTTGTTCAATGTTCGCCGGTTCCCGCCTCCTTCTTCCCATATCTACTAACCTCGTTACATTGGTGCCGAAACCCGGGAGGAAGGAGGGACATGCTGTCGAAGAGCCCTCGCTGCTGAGGGGGATCGCGGTGCTGCGGAGTTCGGGCAGCGCGGGAGTGTGTGTAGACCGCGAGAGGCTGCCCGAGGCGGTGGTGCTGGAGCCTAGTGAAAGGTGGGACGGAGACCCGGATGCCGTGCTCCTGGGACGAGGTGGGGTGGCTGCCGTCCAGGAGGGAGCGGAGGAGTCGCCGCCGTTCGCCGTGGGCCGGAGCCGGCTGCCGTCCGCCATTAAGGGGAGGAGCAGGGGACGGGGGACTCGCTGCCGGCTGCCCTCAGCCGGAGGAGCCATCGCCGGCCGCCAGGAGGCGGTCGAGGATCGGGCCGTCCACCAAGCGTCCAGTGCCATCGCATGTGGCACCGCGAGGAAAAGCCTCTCGGCAGGCTGAGGACCGAGCGGCAGTGTGTCTGGGAACCGGACCCAGAATTTTTTTTTTTTCCCTCTTTCTTTTTCCTCTCTCCCCTCTCTCGTCCTGTCGCTCCCCTTGCTTCCGTCTCCTTTCTCTCGTCTCGTCTGTCCTTACCCCCAGGTGCTGCGGCCGCCGAGACAGGCCCCGGGGGGGGGGAGTAGAGCGCAGTCTCGGGAGTACCCCCCGGCCTGCGAGGGGCGATGGGGGTATGTGGCGACCAGGGCGGGCGAGAGCCGTGAGGGAACGGCGCTAGGCCGGTGGCGCGAGTGTTAATGAGCTTCACCTGGGAGGTGCACCGGCCTTGAGTCCCTCACGGAGGAGCTCCGGGAGCATAAAAGGAGGAGCGACTACAGTGAAGGACGAGAGAGGACCAGGCCTGGACTTTACGTTATGTTTTATTATGTTTGTGTGGCCGGCAGACGTCCGCGAGGGTCTGCCGGCATTACTTTCGTTTTGTTTGTTTATTTTGAGATTAAAGTTTTGTTCAATGTTCGCCGGTTCCCGCCTCCTTCTTCCCATATCTACTAACCTCGTTACAATTACCATCGTTTATTACTGTATTCACGGAGACAAGAGCCGTCGCTATTTTCATTTTTAAACACTTGCAGTCTGTATAATTCATAAACACAACTTCATTCTTTGTAAATCTCTCCAACAGTGTAGCATTAGCCGTTAGCCACAGAGCATATAGCCTCAAACTCATTCAGAATCAAATGTAAACATCCAAATAAATACTATGCTCACAGGAATCGATGCATGCATGCAGCATGAATGACGAACATCTTGTAAAGATCCATTTGAGGGTTATATTAGCTGTGTGAACTTTGTTTATGCACTGTATAACTGCACTTATAGTTGTCATTTTGTTTTCAAAGCGAAAACGGTATACCAGTTCTAACGCCATGGCAAAAGTTCGAGCAAAGCATGCTAACTGTTCTGTTGTTGGCTGCACAGAAGAGCACAGAACAATATTTAGAGTCTTCTTAGCATGGATTGCCTGCAAGTTGACCCTGGCAAGCTCAATTGCTAAAAAGGTTTCTGTCTGCGCAATATTTTAGAAAAAATATTAGACCATTCACAGCATTTGATAGCATAAACGTTAGCCTGGTGTGTATGGCTCAGTTTGACAAACAGGAACGCTATAGTGGGCATCTATATGGGTTTTGCACAAAAGATTAACATGATGGCACATGCTAGTCAATGAGTTGAATCAACTCCACAGCAACTACATACATTTATCCACTAACTGTTCAGAAACATCCAGTTGCATTCTATAAGTTGTAACTTCTTCCTGAGTCTCTCCATCAGTGTCCGACTCCAGTTTCAACAATGTAAGGCTAAACACCGTTACTGACAATCATCATTTTAGCTGCGTGAGATTCTCCTGTTTTTTTGTTGATGAGCAACCGAAGCGTGAACTGTTAAAGCTCCTCCCTCTTTTGAAAAGTGGACAGGGAGCAGCAGCTCATTAGCATTTAAAGGGACACACACAAAAATGGCAAGTTTTTGATCTCACCCAAATAAGGGCAAATTTGACAAGCTATAATAAATGATCTGTGGGGTATTTTGAGCTGAAACTTCAGACACATTCTGGGGACTTATATTACATCTTGTGAAAAGGGGCATAATAAAGTAGGTCCCCTTTAATTTTTAGAGTTGTTCAGCTTGGGAACAAATTAATTATGATTCTTACTAATTCAGATTCACAGATTGACATAAATTCATAAATCAGTGCATGTGCTGATAGAAAAAAAAGGTTCTATATGGAACCCTGACGCAATTTTAAAGAGCCCTTTATGCCAAGGAAAAATGTCATAAATTATTGCATAATACTTTCATGTTTAACATGTTATTTCAAACTTTTCTAGTGATAAAAATCTAATTATAATTAAAAACCATAAAATTATCCCATGATGAGAACCCCTAAAAGGTTCTATATGAAGCACCTGACAGAACACTTTAAGGTTCTAACCTTACATGACCTATTCTGCACCAGCAACGTATTGCCAAGGTAGCTAGAATTAACCTTAGCTTTAAACTTATTAAGTAATTCTCATTTGAAATGGTAATTCAAAAAGCACTTATTACAACTAGTGGCTGCTAATGGGCTGATTTACATCATTCTGTAAATCCATCCACTGTGAGAAACGCAGTCTTAGATGTGCTGTGTCTATACTTATACAATGATGCACAATGCAATTTCATTGAAAACTCTCAACAAAACAGAACACATCTCTGTCCCGGCTGTTCAGTATTGTGCTCTTCACCATCTTCTAGGAAAACAGACAGTTTGACACAGTGGCATTATTTACACTACTAAATAAATAAATGAATTCTAACCAAGCTGCATATTTTTTTTTTATTATTATGCAGAAAATAAGATTTAATTTTGTGTATTTAGACAAGACAACAGAGCTGGCAATTTTATTTATTTAATTTTAAAATATATAATTTTTCAATCACAATACATAATTTGAGACATAATTTTGTTCATGACAAAATTAATCTACACTTTAGGATATTGTTAGAGAAATAAAATAAGTGAGAGTGTGAAAAGTATGTTTTAGTTATATATTATTATTTTTGTTGTTTTATCTATTTGAGTAATGTTTATTTGTTTGAGTAATGTTTAGAGCCTTTGGAAACGACTAGCCCGAATATTGAATAGATTTATTGAACTAATAGAGAGGGCGCCATCATCATCTTCACCACCACCATCATATCAAATGGGTCCATAAAGAGGCGGTAGAGACTGTTTAATGTACAGTAATGACGGGTGTCACCACTGAACGTGCTTCACATTTCACTCATGAAGCAACCTTGAGAAAACAGACCTCTGATGACGGGTTATCCACATTTGCTTGTCAGTGTAAGATAGATGTGGCGGTATATGCGCGTTGACAATAATGCCAGCAAAAGACCCGCTTATCGAAACACTTAAAGGTAGGTTTCATATATCATCATATACACATACTAAAGGCTGTGTCTGACCTAAGATGTGCTGTTTTGTGGTAATTGATCAGTTGGTCACGCAACTGAAGATGACAGGCTGTCTGAGAGAGCGTCAGTTAGCAGCGCCTGTTGTTGTTGGTAGATAAATGGGTAGCTAGCGTACTTGTTCTGCGCACTCAGAAAAAACGTTTTGAATTAATAATATGAAGTGGCCACACTGACTGGAGGCGATGTTTTTGGAGGTACTGCTCTATGTAGAGCAGTGAATCTCAACCTTTTTGAGTAATGGACCCCCGTCATATTTAGAACCGTCCTCAAGGACTCCAGAATAATATTGGCTCATTGGTATCGTTAATGTCTTTGTGACGACCAAATAATTTACTACTACGTTAGTTGACTTGTCCAATATTCAGTCATATCGTCATTTATAATATACATATATTATCTTCTTCTTTATGGGAACATGTCAAAATATACAAATCATATTCAGATATTTTATAAGGACCCCTGGCATTACGTCAAGGACCACTAGGGGTCCACGGACCCCTGGTTGAGAAACTGATGTACTGTAGAAGATAGGGTGCCAAATACACGGCTAAACATTTGTATTTAATTTAAAGCTGCCGTCCGTAACTTTTTTTTGTGTTCAAAATTTACAAAAATTATATAATGAGAATGTACAACTTGAATCTATTTTCCAAACCGTGTTTTTGTCTTACCCTGAATCATTATGGCACACTTTTAATAAGTGTTTATTTCTGACTATTTCAGACCGGACAGGTAGGACCCGCCGCAGAGTATCACAGTAACTGCGTGACTCGCCATAGACATAAGTTGCGTCCCAAATGACGCACTATACACTATGCACTTATACACTATGTACTTATGCACTATGTACTCATCCATGTAGTGTGTGAATTGTATAAGGTTATTTTGTTATTTAACATCGGAGTCTGATGCCCCCTCCCCCTCCGCTACGTAATTAAAGCTGTGACGGTTGAGTGAATGAAGTGTCCAACATTCCACACTTCGTTTTTTCCGTTAATTTAGTGCAGTGGTTCTCAAACCTGTCCTGGGGACCCCCCACCACTGCACATTTTGCATGCCACCCTCATTCACATCTGATTCAAGTCATCAGCTAATTAGTAGAGACTGCAAGAGTTGAATTGGGTGTGTTAGATGAGGGAGACATGCAAAATGTGCAGTGGTGGGGGGTCCCCAGGACAGGTTTGAGAACCACTGATTTAGTGCATCATCCGGGTATTTAAAGTGTACTTTTTCTTTGTGGAATTTTCTGTGTGAACGCACTACTTGCACTATTTATACTTAAAAACGTCATAGAATAGTGCACAAGTACGCGAATTGGGATGCACCTATTCACTGACAAAAGTAGCTCCGGCTACAATGTTCTTCCGCAAGACGCGTGAAGTTCTGTTTATTAATTGCTAGAGGGCCAAAAATCGCGGAATGCACCTTAAAAAAGAAAAAAAAAAGAGTATGTCTTTTAAGTGTTCATACTGAGTAATCTACCATGTGAGAAAGTCACCATGAATTCTTATTTTTTATGGAACATTGTGGTATGTATTAAATGATTTATCCACGGCCTTGCACATAAGATTCTGAACTCCTCTCTAATAACGTGTTTACTGGCGTGAGGGCAGGACAGCCTGTCACTCATGTGAGATCGCAGTAATAGCAAACCACAACGATCCAATCAATTACCGATGGACCAAATCAAGTCCCGCCCTCCATTTTTTTTATCTCGGATATACATATAGGGAATTTTGTCAATATGTAACATATTTCTCTCTGCTGGTAAAAATAGAAACAAAACAAACCAAAAGCCGGTCTGGAGCAGTGTATATGAGTAGAGCAAGCAAAAGAAATTTAGAGATGGGATAGCTGCAGGTCGGAATAATGGGCGTGCCAGAAAAAAGGGGCGTGGTAAAAGGTGAATTGCTGCAACAGAAACCACGGGTAACTACGAGATTCTGGCTCGTAAAAAGTGTTCACGTCCTCGTAGAGCTCGTAATTACAGTTTGTAAGCTGGGAGGATTCTTGCTGCGTTCACACCACCTCGTATTTACCGAAATCTTGAGATGACAACACCTGACGTTATACTCAGAGCTGTTCACGTCCTCGGACTGGGAATTATGCGTTTCTATGGCAACACTATCAATGCCTAAATGAATCTACAGCGGTCAGGTGGTACAGCGGCCATGTGGTACATGTGGGAGCTTTCAGAAAACTCCCAATCTACAAGCTGTAATTACGAGCTCTACGAGGACGTGAACGCTTTTTACAAGCTAGAATCTCGGAATACAGGAATTACAAGGTGGCGTGAATGCACCTTCCGAAAGCTCCCACATGTACCATGTGGCCGCTGTACCACCTGACCGTTGTAGGCCCTGTTCATGTGCACTTTCGGTCTTGTGGACTTACAATGGCCGTGTGTCCATTAAGTCCACAAGACGGTAGGGTGTCCCATTCGTCATTTAAGCTTAAAGAAGGTTGCTCGTGAGCGCCCCCTTTGTGGCTGCAGTGCACTCTCGATGCGCACTTCTGCTGAGCCCGCAGAGGACTTTACCCGGCAGTCAAAGCGGTATTACGTCGTGAAAGTGTGAACCCGTAAGGGTTTAGGGTGCCATTTGGGACAGGGCCATAGATTCATTTAGGCGTTGATAGTGGTGGACGTGAACAGCTCCGAATTTAACATCACGTGTTGTCAGCTCAAGATTACGGTAATTATGCGGTGGCGTGAATGCAGTATAACCCCTAACCCTACACCACACCCTGACAGACAGGTTTCGTGACCAATTACAAAGACCTTTTACAACGCCCCTACCTTTTTTTCACGCCCATTACTCCAACCTGCAGCAGTGTTGCCAAGTCTGTGGTTTTTCTGCAGAAATGGGCTAGGTTAACACTGTTGCCGCTGGTTGATTTTCCATGTCCGCGGGTTGAAGCGACCCCAAATAACATAATATTTAGCCCCTGGAATGTGAGTTTTACCAGGGGAACCCCACCAAAAACTGGATTTAACCCCCCAGAACGTGCTTTTTTACCGGGGTACCCCCTCTGAAATGTGACTGGGCTAGTTTTGAGTAGCAATTGGGCGGGTTTTGTTTTTTGTTTTTTTGCAACCCAGACCTGCAGATACCCACACTTGGAAATTTCCCCTCTCCGCTCAAAGTGTTCTATAATCACTCCGCTCCAAATCCATCTCGTTTTATCATATTCCTGGCAACCAAGTATGCCAGTGTGTGCTGTTTTGGTCTGGTTTAATGATGCAAGGGTTATTCCACCTACATTACATCTTGTGGTTAAAAACAGAAAACTAATTATTAACCATCATCCTCTCGGTTTATTCCAAGTGTGCATTCTGAATTTGAAATCGGAGGGCACTGTGACTGACTCCAACCCACACCTGGCATCCTGCTGTGAGCTCCTGGAACTTATCCTGCGAAAGGGACTACAGCGTGAGCTCCACACACCAACACACACTCTCCCGTACACCTGCGCATCATCACCTGTCAGCAAACACAGGACGCACACTCAAATAAGAGCCATTATTACACCTGGCACGCATTGTGAGAGAATCCATACACATTACAGGATGACATTTATTGTAGTTTACAGATGATAAGGATGTGTGTATTGACAATATACACATGGTTTTATAACCTAAATGTTTATGGTTAAATGCTTCAAAGTAGTTTTGTACACAAGCATAATCTACATAGTTGGACAAGCAGCCAAGAAGTGCATGTAAATTATGTTATATTTATTATATAATGAATGCTGCATATCATTCATGTTTTTAGAGCCTGTTCTCAGCTTGGCACATAGAGATTACTGGCATTGTTTCGAACAGCTTCTACATCACGACACATGTGGCAGGTGAGTCTTTATGCAGAATATGCTTCTCATTTTTAGCGTCATTTACCATAGTCAAAGTGTTATTACATCCAGGACATAAACAATAACATAGGGTTTTGAAACATTTAAAACGATGAAACATTATGGAGTAATATAGATAAAAATGTAAAAATAACAGCTACTGATTAATCACAACCACATATTTTCTGAAAACAGAATAGAATGAATGTGATCTGACCAGAATGTTCTGTCTGCCCGTGAAGGTTGAGTTCAGTCTCTTTGGCAGTGCAACAGACCACAGCCTGCAGCAAACTCATTACCTCTCAAGGCCGAGGACGCTTCTTCATAAGGCTCATGCTGATGAGGAGAACCCTGGGAAATGTAGTGAAGCACCTGCTGCACACAAACAGAGTAATCGAGGTTAGTGGACACTCACAGAGTGATGACTGAATCTTGTCTTTTACAGATAATAAACATCATTTCTTTTCTTTGCAGTGGTATTGCCCTAACATTTCTATTCTTAGAAATGAGGAGTTTGTAGGTGAGTTTTTGGTTTCCCAGACCATCTACTGTAACTTTAGCTGTTATATTGTTTTTTTATTTGCTGTAATTAGTATCTCATCTGTTTCCAAACAGAACCATTTCTTTCGCTGTCTATGGTGTTATCAGAAATGAACTTTAAGATCAGTATTGAGGTATGAACTGCTAAGCTTGTGTATTTGCTATATGCTTCATGTGCTGAATTTGAGATTTATCTCATTTTTTCCTCTCTGTGACTTTAATCTCAGAACTGCAGCTTCCTGGATGAAAGCTGGCTGCTTCCGGTACAATCTTAATATTCTGACATGCTTGATTTACCTGTATGTGCATGAAGAAGTAATGTTGAACTGCATGTTGCAAACCTTGCTTGTGTTTTAGGTGTGTCAAATCTATGAAGCCGTTCCCTGTCGGGAGCTGGGAATGGTGCTCAGGTTAGCATGTCGGCTTGTCTTTTCAATTCTGAATGCTGCATTTGTTCGTGTATTTTTAGCCAGTTATTCTAGAAATAATTTTTGTTCGCATTCTGCTGTCTGTGTGCAAATACACAATGCGAGTTTTTCATTTTCTAGATTAAACAGCAAATATTCCTAGTTAGTATTCCTATTCATATGCCATATTCTAATCATATTTCTTTCTAAAGGTACCTAGATGGACGTGTGTTTGTGCTGGACCTGCTTCAGGGTAGTCAAGCTCAGGTGGATATGTTTGCCGAGCCTGGTGACATCATTGATGAAATCAATGGGATATCACTGAGGAATGCTAGCAATGGGCAGGTCAGAATAAATTTTACCCACAAAATGTGTCCTTGCATGACCCAACTTACTGACTTAAATGAATATTAAATTGCTTTTACAGACAGCCTGATATATGTGCGCTCTGTTATCTGCTTTGCCTGAATTGATTATATAATCATGATAAGCTTCTGTGTTTGCTTATTCTAATACTCGTTCTTCACAAGACAGGACAGGAGCCACATAACTTTAAAGGAAAAGTTCACTGAAGAATTACAATTTTGTCATTATTTACTTGTTCCAACCACATATTATTTTCTTCTGGGAAACACTAAAATAGATGTTAGGTACAATGTTCAAGCTGCTGGTTTCCACAAAGTGGATGATAATATAAACTGCACATCATTAAAGTACCATTAAAGTTTTAAAGTGTTCCACACCATACATATTTATGCGCTATATTCTAAAGGTGATGATACACAGGGCAACTTTTTGAGCAATGTTGCCGGGGCACTTTCCCATTGAGAATGAGCAACGAATTTTTATCTGGATACTTTAGATTTACTTTAGGGAATTTTTTTGAGATCCTTCAATCAGAATGCTAGCAGCCGACCACTAGCCGACTTGGAGATTTCAGAAAAAAAGCAAACAAGATGGCGGCCTCTCAGTGGCAGTGGATCGAAGAAAAGAAGCGTGAACTTATATCTTTTTACGCTTGTAAGTTGTCATGTGTCAACCCAAAACAGGGAATTCACCTCATTTAATGCTTAAAATACCAACAGATATACCAATTTAATGTACTTAGGCTGTAATATGTAATGTGTAACGTCTGCAGTGGCATAGGCTGTAGGGAAAATGGCACGTGAAAGTAGCTTTTGACGCGATCGACCCAGGTTCGAATCGGCCTTTTGCCATTTTCCCATCACAAATCAGTTTGGAAAGGCATTTAAATGTAATAAAAATGAAGAAAATATTTGAAAAGTTGAAATGAAGTGCCTAACAAGTGTTTAACAATAAAGTATTTATTGGGTTGGCAATAGATTTGCTCCTCTCTGATTCGTTGCTTAGTTGCCCTAATTAGTTGCCCCTTGTCTCATTAGGTTGCCCCTTGACAGCAACATTGCCCAGCAACATTGCTCAAAAAGTTGCCCGTGTATTTTAAGTGTTATTAAAATTCTGTCATCAATTACTCACTCTCATGTCAAATCTCAGACAGTAAACTGATGCCTCGTTCTATTTATGACATATTAACACGAAAGACAAACACTTTGCAATGGCCGCTTTGTCACGTCCAGTGTAGACATCTTTTTGCTGTTGCGATGTGAGTGACAACGGTCGCATCTGGTGCGATTTTGATGACAGAATTTTCATTTTTTGTATGAATTGATACTTTAATGTGACAAAGAAACCAAAATTAAAGTTGTGTAGCACTCAAATCTCATTTGCAGAGGTATTTTAAAGTTGACGTGAAATGAAAATTCATTCTATTTTCCAAATATTATTATTTTTATCATCATTGATCTTATTGTGAACGTTTTGTCCTTGTATATGTTTCATTTGTTAAAAAAAGACTTTAATTTGTAATTAAAAATATTATTATCGCACCCCTTTCTTACAGCTGACTGCAAGCTCACAATCAATGCTTCCTTTCAATCAACAACTGATGCATAGAACCAAGTCAATAATTGATCATGCGATAATCTGTTTCACTCGGATGTACATCACAATACAGAAGAAAAGATCTGTAACTACTTCCATTACATTGCAAATGTGAAAATGTCAACAAAGGTACTGTAAAGATCGATATCTGACTGACAGGCCACACACTTTTTCCTTCCAAAGGCAGGTGTGGTTCTCTCTAAGCTCAAGGGTCAGCCACTTTCAATTCACTTTATACGCTGGAGAGGAGAAGATGGGTCCATCTATCAGCCGTTGTTCAAACACTTACGGCAACTCAAACAGGAAAAACCTTCGCTTCAGTTTGGCCCAAAACCAACCTCTCAGCAGGACAGAACGGCAGGGCAGAAGAGAGCACAGACGCAGTGTGTGAAAGACGGCAGGTACTCTCAATAAAGATGTGTGTTTGCAATTGTATTAGTCTCAAATACCATAAACAGTCTGGCCTGTTTGATCATGTTTCATTAACAGGATCCTGTATGCTGTGCACCTCTTAGGAAAAGCAAACATAGGAATGGTACAGTAGTTGTGTAAACATCTCTCTTTATGGTGCTCTTGCTTCTCTTTAATCCATACGTGTGTATTTTTCAAGTCAATATGTGATCCTAATTAGTGTGATTATTGAATATGAATGTTGTTTTTGTTTAAGTATGGAGGTAAGGAGGTTCTGCAGCATGCCATTCCTGTGGTTTTGGAGAGCAGACAGGCAAGAAAGGTACATCCACAATTAATCAAGTGAGTTTTATGTAGAGGGATATATTTGTAAGCTAGTTGTGATATCTGCATGATTTTTCATGCGTTCTTTCTGATTTTGTCGTACAGGAAGTACTACTGGATGTAAAGGAGACTCATCTTACCTGCATAGAGAAGTCCAATAAGCAGGTTTGTATTATTCAATGTTATATATAAATAACTTGGGTTAAAGGTGAATATCTTTAAGCCAAATTCTCTCCTTTTGATCAGGAGCTGTTTCAACACCACTTCCCTGAGATATCATGTGTTGGGAGGTTTGGAAGCCAACCCGATTTAACCGTTTTTGCTTTTTGTGTATTGTAAGTATACTTTGAAAAACTGTTGTATAATAGATGTCTAAGTAATTAAAATGAGATGAATGGCATGCTGTTTTGTGCTAAGCTTTCGTTCTTGAAATATCAAATGTCTTTTTTAAACTCAGGCTTTCAGTATTTGATAGGGTGTCAGAATTTGAATAAATGGCCGGCGGATTATGAGACCGGTTTATCTGCATTCCATTTTCCTATCAGTGACATTTCCTTCCATGCTTTGTGTTTTTGAACTTGGACTTTCTTGGACATTCAGTACTAAACATTTAATTGGTTTCAGAGATTCACCGCAGGCAGGCAAACCAACAGGCTTCTGTTGTGTGGTCCTGCAGGCCGCCACAAGTACTGAGTGTGAAGAGATTGTTAACCGTATAGGTGAGTGTGAAACCACCAGTGTTAATGTAATAAAAGGATTGATATGTCAAGCGCCAATCAATTTAGAAGTAATTCATATATTTTTCCCCCCCACAGCTGCTGGGTTCAAACATACAGAATGGTTTGTATGAAAAACACAGAACTTAAGTGGACTGGACATTGCATCATTTGCATCATGTGTTTTTTAACACTACCTGTGTTGTCATTGTATTATTATAACAATATAGTTTATTGTTTGTATTAGTATATATGACAGATAAAACCTTATTGTAATACGCTGTATTTGTGCCATGTTGTTTTGATAGAAATACATTGAGTCAGTCAGATTTCATGCCTTTATTACTTTATCACTGTTATAAAAACAAGAAATTTAAATGCACACACATGGGTCCAAAAATATTGAAAATGTAATTTATGTATTTAAACCTGGAAATAAAAATAAGGTTTTAGACTTTTAAAAAGTACAACAAAGAAATTAAATGTGTCATACAGTGAATAAGACATTTAACATTCTCCACTCTTTCTAGTTCTCTAATCAGATAACGAAGTAAATGTATTTCAAGGAGCATGTAACTCCTATATACAAAAAATAAGATGTTTTTTAAGAATGTTTTAAGTATAAAAATAATAAAAGAGAGAGCACGGACAAACATCCTTAATTTGTTACGCGGTATTTGTTATTTATTAAGAAATCAAAATCACGTTTGGTGGTCTTTATCTGCGACTTTGAATTTAAAGCATCGCGCTCTTAGTTTGGGGAGTTACCTCTGTTTGTTATCTCTGACTTCACTCTCCTGTCACGAAGAACGAATCTTTCTTTTGACTTGATTCTTTTGTTCGAATCAGTTGAGCCGGCTCACACAACAGGTCTGAAGCATTCGCGTCCGCATCGAATTGAATAGTCCTAGTGGCGTTCGAATCAAACTGTTCGAAAGAATCGATTCTCGCGCTACTAAAACGTCATCACAATGGCCCGGAATTTCCTCCTCGCTAGATTTGGCGCATGCGCACATCGAAAAAGAATGCGGACTTCGCAGCTCTCCCAATATTAAACTGTTTGATGGCCATAATTCGATAAATCATGTCGAAAGCACCATCTCAGCCCGGTTCTTCGGGTGCCGCTGCCAACCTGGGACCTTCATCGTCCTCCTCCTGCTCCTCACCCTCGGCAGGTGGCACGACGTCCCCTGCTAACGTGCTGCACGCACAGCCCGAGAAACCCCAGCACTACACGTACGTAACGAAACACCTTTACACCCACCTGATTACACATGCAAATCACATATTTCATGCATCACTAATTTTACACGCCTCTGATGGGTATTTGTGGGCTCTTATGAGCGGGATCAGGAGTTGCGGTTTATGGCCTAGTAGTGTGACAGTATGCATGCATGATGTTTTGACGGATACACTTGAGCATCCTGGAAAGAGGTCTGGTGATTTGTTATTAAACACAATAAAGAAGGCAGGCTATACAATGCTTATATGTCTGATATGTTATGGATAGTAAAATTGTGGTTAAAGTTACATCCAATCTTTTGATCTGCGCTTCATGTAACGGATGAAGCTCCACACAACTTGAGTTCCCACATTTTATGACCAATGAATTTTCCTGATTTTTGTCATGCATTTATTACTGCAAAGTGAACAATTTAGTTGGTTATATTCTTTTCAAAGTCATTTTAATATTTTATTAAAGGGTTAGTTCACCCAAAAATTAAATTTCTGTCATTAATTACTCACCCTCATGTTGTTCCACACCTGTAAGACCTCAGTTCATCTTCAGAACACAAATTAAGTTATTTTTGATGAAATCCGAGAGGTTTCTGATCCCCAAGAGAATACAATGTAATTACATTCAAGGTCCAGAAAAGTAGTAAAAGAGTCATTCTACAAAACGGGTGCCATTTGGGTCCGCAACATTTGATCAGATGCATAAGGCCCAAAAATGTCCCAAAGTGTGTTTCCAAAGCTTAAAGTTATTAATTCAAGTTTTCTTGTTAACATGATATATGATAAAATGCTTTTTTTTTTGAATATTATCATACTATTTTAATCATTTTTCATTAGTACATAGCCAATTTCACATGTCTGTGTTGACCAACATGATATTTGCATCTAAAATATCACCAAATAAGTTTTTTTTTTTTTTTTTCAAACACTATTTTGGGGGTCCCCCGGTAAAAATCACATTCTGTTGAGTAAAATATTTGTTTTTTGGTGGGGTTCCCTTGGAAAAATTAGCATTGCAAGTGCTAAATATCATGTTATTTTGGGTCGCTTCAACTCACAGACATGTGGAAACTGTGAAAAAGTAGCCCAGTTCCACAGGAAAACCACAAACTTGGCAACACTGTTTGGTTCACTCACTCACTCATTCACTCACTCACTCATCACTCACTATCTCTTTCACTCACTATCTGTTTAATGAATAATGTTACAACCAGCAGATCATATAGAGAAACACTTTGTCCATACCACCCTGTCACAGGGTCATTTTGTTAAAAGTTTATGGAAAGGAAATGAAATATTACATAAATTAATGTTGAATGATGTTCTTGCTGTGTGGACTAATCAGATAAATGTAACTTTATTTGTATTTTTTAAGTGAATTCATTTTTTCAGTACAAACAAAGAGGCCATTGAAATGTCAAATTCATATTTCATTAAATTACAGGCTGTCTATTGATGGTTTCCAAAAAAGGGACATTTTACTGTTAGGAAGACATTCAATTTTAAAAATCCATTTCTTGTTTTACTATTCTAATGGCATACATATTGTCCGTGACGGGGTGGTACGAGAATGGCTTCATTGCCTGAATAAAAAGGATAATTTTAATAAAGATTTTTTGCCTGAGGTGGGAAAATGTTTTTTGGAGGATTAACATATATTTCAAGTTGTAGGTTTGTTTAAAAAAAGTTTGTTCTTAATGAAAATTGCAAAGTAGAAATGGCACCTGTTTCGTAGAATGACTCAAAGACATTGTTAAAATTGACTACAGTGGTTCAGTCTTAATGTTATGAAGCGACGAGAATACTTTTTGTGTGCAAAAACAAAATAAAAATGACTTTAATTCAAGAATTTATTTTCTTCCCTGTTAGTCTCCTACGCTGTTTACATTGTAGGTCCAGGTACATTGCCATGCAGTGTTTTGTTAGTTCAGATTGTAGCTACACCCCTTTAATCCACTCTCACTCTTCACCTTCATTTTTTATATTATACTTCCCCTCTTTCTCTGTTTAAGGTATCTGAAGGAGTTTAGGACAGAGCAGTGTCCTCTATTCGTGCAGCACAAGTGCACTCAGCACAGGCCCTTCACCTGCTTCCACTGGCACTTCTTGAACCAGAGACGGCGGAGGCCGATTCGCAGACGTGATGGAACTTTTAATTACAGCCCTGATGTGTACTGCGTCAAATACGACGAGGGCACAGGGACTTGTCCCGATGGAGATGAGTAAGAACCAGCAGATACTCCTTTTTTAAGCTACAATGTCTGAATTAATGTTGACATCTGTCTTTGTTTATTTATTGCCAGGTGTCCATTTTTGCACCGAACAGCCGGAGACACAGAGAGGCGGTATCACCTGCGGTACTATAAGACCGGTTCCTGTATCCACGAGACTGATGGGAAGGGCCACTGCAGTAAGAACGGCCCTCACTGTGCCTTTGCTCACGGCTCCCATGACCTCCGTAGCCCGGTCTATGACATCAGGTGGGGAGTTGACGTTTGAAGCAATAGTTCATCTGAATATGAAAATTTGTCATTTATTCGCCATAGCATTACAAAACCCAACACAAAAAAAGAGTTGTTTTTAATTGTATTGCATCTATTATTTATTATAATGATACGCTACCATGTATTTTTGGGATCGATACGATTTTTTCCATATTTTTGAAAGAAGTCTCTTATGCTCACCAAGAATGCGTTTATTTGATCAAAAGTACAGTAAAAACAGGAATATTATTACAAACTAAAGTAATTTTAAAATGATGTTAATATGTCATTTTTTATAAATATATTTTAAAATGAAATTTATTTCTTTGATGGCAAATCTGAATTTTCACGGTCATTACTTCAGTGTCACATGATCCTTCAGAAATCATTCTAATATGCTGATTTAGGGCTCAAGAAACATTTCTTTTTATGTTGAAAACAGTTGTGCTGCTTAATATTTTTGTGGAAACTGTGATATTTTTTATTCTTTGAATAGAAAGTTCAAAAATCTTTTAACATTATTAATATCTTTACTGTCACTTTTGATTAATTTAATGCATCCTTGTTGAATAAAAGTATTAATTTTGGATCTTTTCCTTGGTTTAATTTCTTGTTCAGAGAGGTTCAGGTGTTAGAAGCCCAAGCTGCTACTGGATTGGTTGAGGGAACATCTGGAGAAGGGCAGTCTGGAGTTGTGGCCAGCACTGCACTCATAGAAAAAATCCTGAGTGAAGATCCACGCTGGCAAGGTGAAATCAGCCGCTATACATGCATGCATAAATACACTCGACTTGAAATGAACTAAAATGTCACACTACCTTAATGTCATTCTTCATGTCGTTCTTTGCTCATTTCTCTTCATGCAGACAACAGTTTCGTGCTCTCCCATTACAAGACTGAGCTTTGCAAAAAACCTCCTCGGCTGTGCCGTCAGGGCTATGCATGTCCCTATTATCACAACAGCAAAGACCGCAGACGGAGCCCTCATAAGCACAAATACAGGTCTGAACAACAAAAACTTCACTGTATAGAAAACCTAAAGGGATAAAAAAATGGCAGTATTTACTCACTGTCATGTTATTGCAAACAAATATGCTGTTTTCAGGGGACACAAACTGATCATTTTTACACAGATAATTTCTATACAACAACGGTTCATGGTGACGAAAAAGCATTTTATATGCTATAGCTTTTTGTAAAGAAAAAAAAAAACTAAATTTAAGCCGTTATTCACTGATATTTCTATATTTATGATTTTATTAATTATTAGCTTCTCATTAACTCACTTGCAGTTTGAAAACCCTGAACCATTCCTTTAAAAAGTAATGACAAATCGGATCGCTATGTGTGCAATTCCATTTTAATTAACTTGATTTCCTGCTCTGTAGAGTGGTGGCAGACATCTTCCATGCTAATAGTAGTTAATGGTATTATGTGCGTGTTTGTTCTTGAAGAGCCCTGCCGTGTCCCTCAGTGAAGCACAGTGATGAGTGGGGGGACCCCAGTAAATGTGAAAGCGGAGAAAGCTGCCCGTACTGCCACACGCGGACAGAACAGCAGTTCCACCCGGAGGTATTTCACACTCAATCTAATGGAGCTGGACTCTGTTTAACATCAGTATTTACAGCAAGAACAAGGACATTTATGTTCTTGTGCACTTATGAACCTGATCTAATTAAACTGTGCCTATTTGATTATGCTGTGCTTGTGATGCTCGTTAAGGTTACTAGTTTGTTTGGCCCTTTAGCTGAAGAGGCTAATTTTTTAGTTTTTTTGATTAGTTGTTTTAATACAGCTCATATTTGTGCTCTTCTTTTTCTAAATGATAAGATTTTAGACCCTGGCAAGCGATAAAACCCGCAGAAAAAAGCCTTTACAGGGCCATATACAGGGGTCGGAAAGTTATAGACTCCTAGAGCTGCACGATTCTGGATAAATTGAGAATCACAATTTTTTTTGTTTGTTTGTTTAAAATAGAGATCACAGTTCTCCCATGATTCTGAATACACAACTAAACAATACAGTATATTAAAAAGTAGGTTTTTTTTAAAAATTGGTTCGAGTGAATGATTCAGTGTGAAAACTGACTCGCATAAAGACTTCACTTGTTTCATTACTGGATGAATCATCATTTTTGAACAAATCTTCTGAATGAATTGAAGGATTCAGTGACAAATAATTTTTTTAACAGTCACTTGTCACCACCTACTGGTGTAACGATGTAATGATACAAGTGTCAAAAAGGCGATTTTGATCGCTTACCGTAGACATCTGAACTATAAACTTTATTCCAGTACTTCTGTGATATTATAAATTATTGTAAAAGACTATGTTACTGTGTGGTTAAAAAGACTGTTTGTGAAGCTCTTTCATATCGATACATGATGAAAACTTGCTCTCTCTGGGTCAGTAGCATCACGAATGCAGATTTGAATGTTCGCTGTTATCGTACGGATCGCAAGGTTTAATAGACACAGGAAAATCATTGACGGGTGTTTGAATCAAGATCGTGATCTTTTAATGATTGATTGTAATGCTCTAACTCCTAGTTTCTGTAAATAAGAAGTACCTATAAAAAAAAATAAAAAATACAATTTATGGAGCTCCGCACATGACTTGCTGGAAAAATGTAATAATTTGTTCCCACAACTTAATACATGAGCGCATTTTACTAATTCGTTCCCTTGTTTTACTAAATCGTGGCCACATTGTAATAATTCGTTCCATTTTTTTTTTTTTTTTTAAGGGGTAAGTTAAATCTGAAATATCTTGATTTTTAGTTGTTTTCGTTTATTTTAATGCCTGTTTTATCGGATTCATTTTAAATAATTTTAAGTTATCTTGAGGTCTTTTTGGATGTTTGTTCAGGCCCCCTTGTTGAGAACCATGGTTATACACTACTGTATAGTAGAGAAGAAACCACCCTAGCAACACCCTGATATTTTTTTGGTGCTTTTTAATAAGCAAGCAACACTAGCATTTTCTTATTTTCCTAATAATTAATGTTTTCCTCCACAGATCTACAAATCCACCAAATGCAACGACATTCAGCAAAGTGGACACTGTCCCAGAGGGCCGTTCTGCGCTTTTGCCCATTTAGAAAGTAAGGTTACATTTTGGAAAATTACCATGTGATAAAACACTATTTACACTATACATTGTATTGGATGTTTTATATCTATTGTAAAACGTTTCCGTTTGCTTCTCAGAAGTAAGCATCAGTGATGAGCAGCTGTCTGCACAATGCAGTTCACCTCCTCTTGCAACTTCCTGCCCCTCTACCTTAGAAGACTTCAGCCAGAGTGGCTTGAGCGCAACTACAGAAGAAGGGCTGCTGGGAAGGGTTCTGTTTGAGGAGTCCTCCAGTCTTGATGCCTGTCTAGGAGGAGAGGGGGGTTATGGGAAAGCCCCTGGGTTTGAGAGGGAAGACCAGGTGAAGCAATAACTCTTTCTTAATTCTTTTATTTGAAGACATTGATATTCTTGTGACAAACACAAGGTTTCCACTGACATGGAAAACTTAAGAATTTTATAATTATGATTTCCAAGCCAGGAAAAGTCTAAAAGTTAAAATTTTTTGCTGTGCTCTGCAATATTTTACTGGCTAAAAATGTTCAAAAAATTGGGGTTGTAAGTCTCTAATTCTCAGCAAGACAGCATTTGGTCAAAAATACAAAAAGACACCTGGCAATAAATAATATTAATTTTAAAGTATAATTTATTCCTGTGATGGAAAAGCTGAATTTTCAGCATCATTACTCCAGTCTTCAGTGTCACATGATCCTTCAGAAATCATTCTAATACACTGATTTGCTGCTCAAGAAACATTTCTTATTATCATCAATGTTGAAAACAATGTGGAAACACTGTCTTTACTGTCACTTTTGATTAATTTAATGTATCGTTTAATAAAAGTATTAATTTCTTTCAAAAAAAATAAAAAATGAAGAAAAGAAAAGAAAACGTACCGACCCCAAACCATTGAACGGTAGTGTAGCTCTTTGTATAGTAAAACCTAAAGTATGTCTGTTTGTCCTTTTGTTGACATTTGAGTGAATTCGAAGGATTGATACTTCACAAACAAATGGAAATATCCATAAAAGGAAAAACAAGTTTTTTTTTGTTTTATTATAACATAATTTTCATATCTTTCATATAGGCCAAATATAGAAGTTTTTCAATGGAACATCGCAGCAGAGACATGTCCTCCATGCACAGCAAACAGGTATTGGACACATTGATTCAAAAGAGAAATTAATGAAAATTACAAATAGGCCAAGAACTTTTGGTACTATTCCATGTAATGTGTTTTCAGGATTTGTTGGTGTTTCTGCCTGTCGGCAGTCCTCTCAGTATGTCCTCCAGTGTACCTTCCAGCCTGGCAGCCACTCCACCCAGCCCTGCACCCCCCGGCCCCTCATCAGGCATGAACGCCAACGCTCTTCCTTTCTACCCTACAAGTGACACAGTGGAGTCTGTAGTGGGTGAGTGATTGGTCAGGGAGGTAGTATACCCTAAAATTAAATTAAATTGTTATTAAATATTAAAGGTACACTATGTAACTTTTGGCCCTCTAGCCGTTAAAAAACAACAACAACAAAAAAAACATGCATTTTGCAGAAGAACATTGTTTTAACTGTGCTTCAGCTCTGCATGACTGCGGATGAATATTCTTCTGAATATGATAAATTCCAGCACAGTGCATTTGCTGTGGATGAAAATTGTTGGTGTTACAGGGCTTGAATTTCAGCTTGGGATCGAGCATATTTGCATAATTTTACTCATTCCTGCAGATAAGCCACCTCTCAGCACTAAATTGAGTTCTTTTTCGCTGCTTTTATATATATATATATATATATATATATATATATATATATATATATATATATATATATATATATATATATATATATGGTACGGAAAGTATTCAGACCCCCTTAAATTTTTCACTCTTTGTTATATTGCAGCCATTTGCTAAAATCATTTAAGTTCATTTATTTTCCTCATTAATGTACACACAGCACCCCATATTGACAGAAAAACACAGAATTGTTGACATTTTTGCAGATTTATTAAAAAAGAAAAACTGAAATATCACATGGTCCTAAGTATTCAGACCCTTTGCTCAGTATTTAGTAGAAGCACCCTTTTGATCTAATACAGCCATGAGTCTTTTTGGGAAAGATGCAACAAGTTTTTCACACCTGGATTTGAGCATCCTCTGCCATTCCTCCTTGCAGATCCTCTCCAGTTCTGTCAGGTTGATGGTAAACGTTGGTGGACAGCCATTTTTAGGTCTCTCCAGAGATGCTCAATTGGGTTTAAGTCAGGGCTCTGGCTGGGCCATTCAAGAACAGTCACGGAGTTGTTGTGAAGCCACTCCTTCGTTATTTTAGCTGTGTGCTAAGGGTCATTGTCTTGTTGGAAGGTAAACCTTTGGCCCAGTCTGAGGTCCTGAGCACTCTGGAGAAGGTTTTCGTTTTTTGTAACCTTGGCCAGATCTGTGCCTTGCCACAATTCTGTCTCTGAGCTCTTCAGGTAGTTCCTTTGACCTCATGATTCTCATTTGCTCTGACATGCACTGTGAGCTGTAAGGTCTTATATAGACAGGTGTGTGGCTTTCCTAATCAAGTCCAATCAGTATAATCAAACACAGCTGGACTCAAATGAAGGTGTAGAACCATCTCAAGGATGATCAGAAGAAATGGACAGCACCTGAGTTAAATATATGAGTGTCACAGCAAAGGGTCTGAATACTTAGGACCATGTGATATTTCAGTTTTTCTTTTTTAATAAATCTGCAAAAATATCAACAATTCTGTGTTTTTCTGTCAATATGGGGTGCTGTGTGTACATTAATGAGGAAAAAATGAACTTAAATGATTTTAGCAAATGGCTGCAATATAACAAAGAGTGAAACATTTAAGGGGGTCTGAATACTTTCCCTACCCACTGTGTGTGTATATATATATATATATATATATATATATATATATATATATATATATATATATATATATATATATATATATATATATATATATATACACACAAAATAATGTCAAAATGCTGCTCTTGGCGAGTATTCATGTAAACACAGTCATAAAGTGAACGTAAACAGTTGAGAAAGAAAACTTATGTGTAACAGTATAATGGATCTGTGCGTCAGGTCTTAAAGTGACAGCAGCCTGATATACCTGCTGTCAAATTATGGAATAATATTAAAAATATCTATGGCAGTTTTTCCCCATGGTATCCATGTCAAAATTGGGGCCAGTGAAAATGCTGAGTGGCTAGTAACTTTGGAAAACCACAAGCCACAGTGGCTGGTGAGCAGAAAAGTTAATGTCAAGCCCTGGTTGTAGGTTATGTACAAAAGTATACCTTGAGCTTTATTATTGAGTAGAATGACTTATGACTTAGAATGTTCTGTATGTTTAAATCTGCATATATTTCTCCTCTTCACTAGAATCTGCCCTGGATGATCTGGACCTGAATGACTTTGGAGTCTCAGCTCTTGAGAAAAGTCTGGAGAGTTCAGCTCTACCCAGCATGGGCCTCATGTTGGGTTGGTGAAGACATTATAGTCTTATGAAATAAAGATGATAGCATCGCTACTTCAAAAATTCAGCTTTGACATCCATCTTCATTTCTGATTTTATCTTTTTCTACAGGAGGCAGTCAGTTACAAAGTTCAGCACCTGTCAACATCCCTGGCTCCCTAAGTAGCCCCTCCCCTTTCAGATCACCCTCACCTTCTCCACCAATCAGAGCTCACCATTCTCCATTCCTCTCAGCGCAGTTGCCACAACCCAGCCAATCAGAGAGTAGCTTTTTGGGGACCTCTCATGGTTCTTTAGGTTTGTGTTATTTTTATTGATTTTTAAGCTGACTGGGTTAATGATGTGTTGAACTGTGTATTTTCAACACTAAACTGTATTAAGCAGTATCTGCTTTTTTGCAAGGCTCTTGCTTGGGATCAGAACGAGTTTAGATCTCCTGTGACATATCTAGGTCAACGTTCTTGTTTACAAAGGCAGTGAGAGTATATAGCAGTCAAATGTAGCATTAAATTATCAGTTGTCTTTTTAAAACAAAGCAGGTTTTTTTCATGGTAATGAACTGGATAGACAATGCAGTGAATCCAGTCAAATGTGATTTTGTTTTGTTTTTGTAGGTTTAAATGGCATGAACAGCAGTATTTGGGAACATTTTCCGACAGGCCAAAGCTCGCCAGGTACCCCCCCTGCCCTGCTCTCCACAGGGAGCATGTATGCCGAGGCGTCACGTCTCAAACAGGAAGTGGAGGAGGCACACAGGGTGCTGAAACACTGGGACCACAGCTGGAGACAGATGGCTCAGGTCAGACTCCATCTGTGTGTGTGTCTGTGTGTGTGTGTGTTTCACACTTTTATGGCGTTTTATTTATTTTTTTCCCCATGACCTCATTTTCCACCTTTTTTATGATTCTGAGAAGTAATCAGAATGATTACTGTACCTTTAAGACCACATGGAAGTGATGACTTGCTATCCTGTTCGCATGTAAAAATTACCTACATTTTCAGGCTGTTGTTCATCAGGATAGGCCAAGTTTCTGAATACAAATTAAGTGCTAGGCTGTAATATGTAAAGGCACTCATGATTGTGATGACAAGATTTCTGAAGTCTTTTCTGTTAACTGCCACAGTCATTGGCCGTCTTAAAATCAGACGCAGAGGAAGCTCGTCACTTGGCGGGGCAGCTGGGTATGGAGGCGGAGCGAGCGCGGCAGGCTGAAGTGGAGGCGCAGCAGCAAGCAGCACTCCTGGAGGAGGCGCTAGAGAGCCTAAGGCATGCAGAAAACCCACATCTACAGCTTCACCAGCTACAGTTACTCCACAGACTTCCACTCAGCTCCATCTGCAGCCTGCAGGCACAGATCTGCTCCTGCTTACGCACTGTAGAACAGGTAATTCACACACCCGCTACCTGACAACTGATGAATCTCGTGAAAACTACTGTTTTTTTTTTTTTTTTATCCAAAACTCAAATGAAGAAAAAATGAATTGTTTTGCATTAAGAAATTGAAGCTTTTATACTAATTACTTATTTAATATAAAAGTATTATTATATTAGATAATGGTAACACTTGGCAATAAGGTCTTTATTAACAGCATTTATTAACCATTGTTAATATTAGTTCATAAAAATCTTAATAATCATGTTAGTTCACAGTGTAGCATACAACTTTTTGCTAATATACAACTTTTGACCTTAAAAATGTTAATATTAACATTAACTTACATTAATAAATGCTGTAGAAGTATTGTTCATTGTTAGTTCCTGTTAACTAATGTTAACAAATTAAACCTTATTTAACCAAGTGTTAAAGGGTTAGTTCACCCAAAAATGAAAATTATGTCATTAATGACTCACCCTCATGTCTTTCCAAACCCGTAAGACCTCCGTTCATCTTCGGAACACAGTTTAAGATATTTTAGATTTAGTCCGAGAGCTTTCTGTCCCTCCATTGAAAATGTATGTACGCTATACTGTCCATGTCCAGAAAGGTAATAAAATCATCATCAAAGTAGTCCATGTGACATCAGTGGGTTAGTTAGAAGTTTTTGAAGCATCGAAAATACATTTTGGTCCAAAAATAACAAAAACTATGACTTTATTCAGCATTGTCTTCTCTTCCGGGTCTGTTGTATAACCGCCTTCACTCCACAGTGACGCTGCTGCTTCTTCTTCTTTCCTGTTTTACGGCGGTTGGCATCCAGCTTATTGGTGCATTACCGCCCCCTTCTGCTCCGGACAGTGACGCTGCTGACGTGTTATCTAGTGCGCCTGAGCTTCGTTTACAGTCTGAGGGAGACGCACACTGTATTCAAGCTATTCTACATTGTTTGTATTTTGGTATTGCTAGATTTTTTTAAATGGTGCGTAGGTGTGCATGTCGCGGATGTCCTAATCGCATCACTCTCCGGAGCACAAGGGGGTGGTAATGCACCAATTACCTGGATGCCAACCGCCGTAAAACAGGAAACAAGAAGAAGAAGCAGCGTCACTGTGGAGTGAAAGCGGATATACAACAGACCCGGAAGAGAAGACAATGCTGAATAAAGTCGTAGTTTTTGTTATTTTTGGACCAAAATGTATTTTCGATGCTTCAAAAAATTCTAACTAACCCACTGATGTCACATGGACTACTTTGATGATGTTTTTATTACCTTTCTGGACATGGACAGTGCACCGTACCTACATTTTCAATGGAGGGACAGAAAGCTCTCGGACTAAATCTAAAATATCTTAAACTGTGTTCCGAAGATGAACGGAGGTCTTACGGGTTTGGAACGACATGAGGGTGAGTCATTAATGACATAATTTTCATTTTTGGTTGAACTAACCCTTTAAGTGTTAAACATATAATATTATATTATATTATATTATATTATATTATATTATTTAAAATACTAGTACAAATTAATTAAATAAATAATAAATATAATGTATTATATTATTTAAAATGCATTAAGCTAGTTTTTGTAGTCAGTTTTCAATTTTAGAGTGATTTTAATTTGCAAATATCTTTTTTTTTTTTTTTTCTGAACAACAAATATTGCCATCAAATTGGCTTGCAATTGTGCTTTACATTTTAAATACAATATTTTTATGGTAATAGAAGGTGGAAATGTTTCATTGCCATAAAAAATAGGATTTTTTTTCTCTTTTGATTCTGGTAATATATGACCTGGGCATTTCTTTAAAGGGTGAAAAAATGAACCCAAAAATGAAAATTCTGTCATTAATTACTCACCCTCATGTCGTTCCACACACTTAAGACCATTTGTTTGTCTTCGGAACACAAATTAAGATATTTTTGACGAAATCCGCAAGGTATATGACTTCTCCATAGACAGTAATTTAACACTTTCAAGGTCCATTAAAATAGTCCATGTGACTGCAGTGGTTCAACCTTAATATCTTCTCTTCTGTGTCATTCTCATACGCTGTTTATGTTCAGCGCTTCCATGTTCTACGTCAGAACGCCGGCTCAGGATTGGCAGACACTGTTCATGTGAATGAACAATGCCTGCATGTGATGTTGACACAGGAGCTGGCCAATAATAAGTCTGTGTTCTGTCGTAGAACATGGAAGCGCTGAACGTAAGCGGCATATGAGAATGACACAAAAGAGATTATTTTTGTTTCGTTTTTGCGCACATAAAGTATTCTAGTCGCTTCATAACATTAAAGTTGAACCACTGCAGTCACCTGGACTATTTTAACAATGTCTTTAGTACCTTTCTGGACCCTGAAAGTGGTGATTATATTGCTGTCTAAGGAGGAGTCAGATACCTCTTGGATTTCATCAAAAATATCTTAATTTTTGGTCCGAAGATGAACGAAGGTCTTACGGGTTTGAAACGACATGAGGGTGAGTAATTAATGACTGAATTAGCATTTTTGGGTGAACTAACCCTTTAAGGTTCACCAGTAATCTGATGTACAAGCAGAGCTCAATTAGATTAACAATAAGGCACTTTGAATCGTGTTTTAATCTGTCTTCTCTCTCTGCCTCTTTCCTTCTTTCAGGCTGTGTTCAGGAAGCAGAGATTATATTGTCTATCTTGCAATGAGATGGGATCAGTGACGTTGCCATGCCAACATGGCCTGCACTGCGAACAATGTGCAGCCTCGACAGAATGCCCGCTGTGCACCGAACACCAGTAGAGCATGAATATCCCGCAGTCACAAACTCAGACGTAATCCTAAAGCTATAATCCAGACACTAGACATAAACCCTGACCCCTCACATGTTCTTCATTTAAATCTAGGGTTAAATGTATCCTACAAAGCCCAAATCTAAAAGAAATGAAACCACCTCAGCCTTATCTTGGCTAAAAGCTGAGACTTAATTGAGAAATATGATTTTGTTTGATGCATATTGACCATATCAATAAGACATGCCATGGCATATCCTTTACACTAGCATGCAAGCAGTCCTAAACCTCAGTGGGACCATTTTCTTCCTCCAAAAGAAAGAAAATTACTAGAGAAACTATGACATACATGATCAGTTTGTGATATTTTCATGTTTATTGTGGGGACAAAACATCACATATATATATAATAATATGCTTATGTCTCATTGTAATCATAATTTCCCATGTATTTTAAATGAGAACAAAACAAACATAACCTGCATTAGTATTCTGACATTGCCTAAGTTTTGTAAAGCACTAATAATTGAGTTAGTGCTTTCTATGAAACGCATTTAGAGAGAAATATTTAAGTGATGATCATGATACCAAATTCTGATATTCCCTATATGCTTTATGTAGAAGCGTAACACATACAACACATATAATAAGACAATCCTGTTTGTTTTTAAACATCTTTAAGTCAAAATGTGGAATGTCCTTCCAGAACATTCTGAAGTGTTTACAGAAGAAATGCAGTTTGTGTATCTTCAGTGCAGCTGAAATGACTTTTACCAGATGGGAAGATTTCATAATTAATACAGATTAGCATAGTAGGTAGCTATATAGGAAATTTACAATTACTTTTGTAGGATTTTTTAAAGGAGAAATTCCAGGAGACTGCTACACAGCAAAATGCCGAAAACATGGTTTTGCAGCTTTTCATTCTCAGGTTTTTTTTTTTTTATTAAAAAGAGTCATGGTAAACTGGAGTGCAAAAGCAAGAAGGCAAACACTTTTTATGTTATTCCTAGAATTTGCTTATTTTATTTAATGCATTTATTGAATGAATAATTTGCCTGTTTACTAAACCAACAGCACGTTCCCCAACTGCAGCTTTCTGTTCATGTAGAGGCGTTTTATGTGAACACATTTCTGACACCAGTGGAGAATAGAAATCATGTGCACTGATTACCAAACATAACAGCAGTCATAAGCTACGGCTGTCAGAAGAGGGCTTGACTTTCGATTTATTCGGATGATTTTAGTTGAATTCAGTTTGAAGGCACAGTTATATAGGATGCTCAACATACGACTTCCTTTGAAACAGAACTTCACTGTGAATTCACAAATCACATGCTCAGTTTTGTTCATATACAGTGTCTCAGTCTGATTTTGTAAAAGACAATAAATGTATATTTTTGGATGAAAATGTTTATTTTTTATATCATAGAATAATATCATCATTACACATTATTACAATAATTAAAAAAGTTGGGCATTAAATAATGTTTTTTATATAACAAATAATAGACAGAAAAAAAAAAAAAAAGTTAATTTGGCTTTGATTCATGTTTTTGTCCTCTCAGGCTTCCTGAGACTTCTTTTCTCTTTGCCTGCGTAATTTAACGAAGGCCTGAGCTTCTTTTTCACCCTTCCTGGCTTCAAGTAACCTCAACGTATTTTCACCTACAAAAACAGAGATGGCACAAAGACATTGAATCTCTACATGATGTGTGTGTGCATATTATTAGACACACATTTTGTCATCAGTTAATCTCCCCTATGTCATTTCAATCTCATTTTAAACAGAGTACATATAACAGGAAGTGACATACTGTTGGGTTTGGGGTGCATCAAAGGTAGGCGTATCTGTGCAGGCTCTGGATTATGGGGTCCTCCTCCGACTCCTGGCACTGCCTTAAGAGACAGAAACGCCTCTCCTTCGAAGTCATCGCTCCTCAAAGTGTCATGGTCCAGCACTGTCACCAGCAGACATGCTCCTGGAGACTGGCACTTCTCCAATGTAACAGAACTGTTTCCCCAAGAGGACAGAAGTCACATTACAACCATAAATTAAAAAAAAAAAATATATATATATATATATACACACAGTACAGACCAAAAGTTTGGAACCACTAAGATTTTTAATGTTTTTAAAAGAAGTTTCGTCTGCTCACCAAGGCTACATTTATTTAATTAAAAATTTATTTAATATATATATATATATATATATATATATATATATTTGGATCCTCTAAAACAGGGGTTCTCAACTCTGGACCTCGAGGTCCACTTTCCTCCAGAGTTTAGCTCCAACCCTGATCAAACTCTCCTGCCTGTAACTTTCTAGTAATCCTGAAGACCTTTGATTACCTTGTTCAAATGTGTTCAGGGTTGGAGCAAAACTGCAGGAAAATGGACCTCAAGGGCCAGAGTTGAGAACTCTTGAGCTGTCTTATTTAGAAGGCTGTGACCTCCAGAGGTCACATTTGTAGGCTGCATACATCGAGTCTGCCTCATTTCAGTACAGTAATTTGCATTCCATTTCATTTCCATTGCATTCCAAATTCATAATGAAATTACAACAATTTACACTTCACAACGAATAATGTTCTATTTGATAATGATTAAGGGGGCGTTTACACGACACTGGCTGCATCCGAAAACTGGAAAATGCTGCTTTTGGAGGACATTTCAAGGTAGGAAGCCATCGAGGCACGTCCGAATCCAATGTTAGCTTTACTTCCCGTTTCCTGAGATACCTTCATCTGATCGATTTTTGAAGGCAGCATAGATGTATCTTTCGCTGCCTTTGATTTCCCACAATCCTGTGCGTCCATTCTGTGACATTTGAGCTAGTTGTTTGTGTGTAAATGTATGTTTTTGACCAACATTTTCCACTTTTGATGTAATTTGTAGTGAGATATTCTCACCAAAGTTCACGTTATTTTTCTAGATCATTAAACTGTTATACTTCCTCGGAAGTCTGTCTGAATTCAGTTTTGTGAGGTTCCTTCATGCACACGCTGCCTTACAAGTCATTGCCTGATAAGGCAGTGAGGCAACAAGTCAGCTAGGTTTTCGGATGCAGCCCGTGTAAACTACAAAAACGTGTTCAGTCTATAGGCGTGTAGTATTTCTTTACAAAGTGATATCGCCAACTACTGGCCTGGCATGCATAATGCAGCATTTTTAATTGTTTTCGTGAATTCGTGTGAACGGGATCTTTTTGACTACGTTGTCTCTACACTAAAAAATAACTTTTCCACTTTTAGTACGTTGTTGTCATGTAAGCACCCTAAATTTGGGGCTTTCTACTAAAAGACAGCTTTAAAGTGAAAGTTGGTTTGTGGCATGTAATTTAGAAGGAATGAGTGTGATTATTAAGTGTGTGTTTTGTATTAAAACCAGGAGAAAAGGAGGAAGAAAGACTTTTCCCTTTCAGTTTTTTTTTTTTTTTTTTTTTTTTTAATCCTCTTCTGTGAATCTAGTGGACAGCAGCTTAAAATAGAGCTGTGTCTCTCTATTATGCTCATTTTGTGATCATTGTTTTTGGCCTGGGGTGCATTTTTTGTACCTCAATTAATATATCTGAGATAATGTGACATATGGAAGAAGTGTTAAAACTGATCTGGCTAATTTGGTTCTTCAATCAAATTTGCAGATTTGATTTAAATATCTGGTTGTCTGAGATTACTGAGCATCCTTGTGTTCATTGGAAAGGGCAGATTTATCGATACTCAAAACCATGATCAGCAATGCAGCGACTGGCTGATGGCAAGACCGCAACATAATGACGTCATATAAATATAAAATAACATTGCGTGTGTGTGTTTGTGTATACAGTATATATAAGTAATGTAATTAACAATTAATTTAATTTGACCAGAGAAGCCCATTTGCTATATTGTTTAAATTGAATTTGAATCTTCTACATCTATTTATCCCAATACCCAGGCAATGAGAAAAGAGGGAGTTTTGTATGACTTCTAAAAGTGAACTGAAACCATGAGGTTGTCATGAGAGTAAGAGCTTTGTTTACATACAATTCAAAGGACTCTTCAAACAATGGGTTGAGATCACAGTTCTTGATTTTGGTGGATCGTGGCTCAACTTCAGAGAACACGTGTCTTGGTTCTAGAGAAAGCTGAACAAAAGGGTCACTGGAACCTGTAATGGACAAAACAATCCAATTTCATAGAATCAACAGGGATCAGAGGCACAAAAATTAGTTCTGAGAAAAGCTGCAGCATCATTTATGTGCAGATGCCACTTCTGAAATGTATCTATTGCAATGACATTCAGATATTTTTAAAGGGATAGTTCACCCAAAACTGAAAATTCTGTCATCATTTACTCACCCTCAAGTTGTTCCAAACCTTTATGAATTTCTTTCTTCTGCTGAACACAAAAGAAGATATTTTGAAGAATGTCTGTATCCAAATAGTTGATGGCCATAGTATTTTTTTTTACCATACTATGGAAGTCAATGGGGTCCATCAACTGTTACCCATATTCTTCAAAATATATTCTGTGTTCAGCAGAAGAAAGAAATTCATACAGGTTTGGAACAACTTGAGGGTGAGTAAATGATGACGGAATTTTCAGGGATAGTTGAACTATCCCTTTAATTGTTGTCAGTGTCAGAGCACGAATAGTTTCAAGACCTTCCGGCTCCAATTTCCAAATTCGTTTAGATTAGCTAGAAAAATACAAAAGAAAAGCGTCTTCTCACCATTTGAGTCGAGAGGAATTAGATTGACAGCGTTGAGAACCTCTACATGCAGTTTCTCCTCTGAGCGTTTGTATGAGGTGATGAGAGTGACGGCTCCGTATTTCTCTCCATTAAACACTTTCTGTAGGAAATGTAAACAAATCCACGTCAGCAACACTTTGCTGGCTCTAACGGGTAATTTCATGCTCTGATCTCACCTGTTCCCACACTTTTCTCTCAAAGAACTTCTCTATCAGCTGATTAGAGCTTAAAGCGTTTTGCGTCAGGTTTACCCGCAGTGTCTGAGGAAAAAAAAATCATGGATATACTATCATTCAAAAGTTCGGTGTTAGTAAGATTTTTTTAATTTTTGAAAGAAGTCTCTTATACTCACCATGGCTGCATTTATTTGATCAAAAAAACAGTAAAATCAGTAATATTGTGAAATATTATTACAATTTAAAATAAGTGTTTTCTATTCTAATATATTTTAAATGTAATTTATTCATGTGATGGAAAAGCTTAATTTTCAGCATCATTACTCCAGTTTTCAGTCACATGATCCTTCAGAAATCATTCCAATATGCTGATTTGGAGCTTTTTATTACCAATGTTAAAAACAGTTTTTCTGCTTAATATTTTAATGATGAATTTTCATTCTTTGATGTATAGCATTTTCAAAAATTATTTGAAATTTATATTATATATGTTAAATTATAAATTTATATTATAAATGTCTTTACTGTTACTTTTGATCAATTTAATGCATCTTTGCTGAAAGTATTAAAGGTGCCCTAGAACCAGTTTTTACAAGATGTAATATAAGTCTAAGGTGTCCCCTGAATGTATCTGAAGTTTCAGCTCAAAATATCCCATAGATTTTTTTTTATTAATTTTTTTTAACTGCCTATTTTGGGGCATCAACTATGCACCGATTCAGGCTGCGGCCCCTTTAAATCGCGCGCTCCCGAGCTATCGACTATAATACAGTGCATTTACAAAGATCGCACAGCTAATATAACCCTCAAATGGATCTTTACAAGATGTTCGTCATGCATACTGCATGCATGCGTCAGATCATGTGAGTATAGTATTTATTTGGATGTTTACATTTGATTCTGAATGAGTTTGAGGCTATGCTCCGTGGCTAAAGCTAACATTACACACTGTTGGAGAGATTTATAAAGAATGAAGTTGTGTTTATGAATTATACAGACTGCAAGTGTGTAATAATGAAAATAGCGACGACTCTTTTGTCTCCGTGAATACAGTAAGAAACGATGGTAACTTTAACCACATTTAACAGTACATTAGCAACATGCTAACGAAACATTTAGAAAGACAATTCACAAATATCACTGAAAATATCATGTTATCATGGATCATGTCAGTTATTATTGCTCCATCTGCCATTTTTCGCTGTTGTTCTTGCTTGCTTACCTAGTCTGATGATTCAGCTGTGCACAGATCCAGACGTTAATACTGGCTGCCCTTGTGTAATGCCTTGAACATGAGCTGGCATATGCAAATATTGGGGTCGTACATATTAATGATCCCGACTGTTACGTAACAGTCGGTGTTATGTTGAGATTCGCCTGTTCTTCAGAGGTCTTTTAAACAAATGAAATTTACATAAGAAGGAGGAAGCAATGGAGTCTTTTCCATGTACTGAACTCTTGTTATTCAGCTATGCCAAGGTAAATTAAATTTTTGACTCTAGGGCACCTTTAAAACCACATTTGAGCACTAGTATACATATTTGAATGGGAACAAAAAGAAAGAAAAAAAAGAGCATAAAACAATAACACTGACCTTATATTCCTCAGTATGTAGTGTTTCATTAGGTAGTCCATTCCCTTCAGCATAAAAACACTGTTCTAAACACTGACAAAACAAACACATAAAACTACATTTTTGCATTTCTGAAGAAAATATGAAAAGTGATTATCTATGCAAAACTTTCCACCGTGATTCTAGGATGGCTGCCAGGGTGTTGCTAAGAGGTTACTAAGGTGTTCTGAGTGTTTTTTACTTTATTAATATGTGGTTCTGGGTAGAAAATTCTAAGTCTGTTGGTTTAGAAACAATTCACAAGATTTGAAGTAGCATTAGTGCGGGACGAGTTACATGCTTAACATTTAGGTTTTGGCTGAAAGGCTGAACTAACCTGCAGTGTGTACAGTAATCTCTGGAAGTAAACCAAGTTACTGTCTTCCAGCTGAGACATCTGATGCAGAATCTTAACTGAGTTCATCCACAATGGAGTAAGAAGACTGAAAGAGACAATTAAAACATATCAAGAAGGCGGATTACCTAAGTCAAACTAAAATACACAGATATAGTCACACTGGGAAAAAAAAGTTAAGATACCTGTTAAAATTTTCCTGAACCAAATTCTCATTCATATACTGCAGTTCTTTTTCCAGATATTTCATTAAAGGAACCACAGCCTGAAAATAGAGATTTAAATAATCAGTATTGCAGTGGTTTAGAAAAATGTCATTTTAAACCTCAAGCTGATAAAACTCAAAAACATATGCCTTACTTCCTCTGTATCTCTGGAGGGAAGCCTTTGGCGGGAAGCCATGTTGCGAACATGTGTCTCGATGTCTGTCTTTAGCTAAAAAGAGTGACAACAAACATGATAAAATGTATTCTGGTTGTTTTGTGAAATCATCACTGATCACTTTCTTATTTTTACTTTCATTACTCTGAGGACTGGCTTATTCCCATCCAACAGGAAACATTCTAGCTAATGTTGTGGGAAGGTTCTCTTAAAATTATTAACAAACATTCTTCCAGTAACATTGATAAAATTTTCGTTCGAAGTTATCTGGTCTTTAATAATGTTCTCAAAAAGTTAGCACAAAAACATTATTTATTCATGGAACGTGAACACTACCTGTTTCTCTGTACAGCAATGTCCATGTTAGGAAAAATGTCTGCAAGCTCTGAGAACCTTTCTGATCTTTTAGGTTTGATTTTTAGGATTTAGAGCAGATTATTCCCATCATACTTTGACAACAGTACAGACAGTGTTGGGGAAAGCTACTTTTAAAAGTAATGAGTTTCAATATTGCATTACTCCCTAACAGTAACTAATTGCATTACTTAGTTACATTTTATGGAAAGTAATGGGCTATGTTACTTTTGTGTTTCTTTTTCTCACTCGGGCTGGCCTTCCTTGTTTTGTTTTTTTTCTCTTTTAATAACAAAAAAATTCTATTTTTGGCAAATGTAAAGGCTCTTTCAGACCAAAAGAGAAATGAATAAGCCTCAGGCTGAAGGAAATGCAAATTCATGCCTGTACAGTAGAGGGCGCAGCTCAAACAAACCTTTCAACTGTGCTGCCAATCTAGATTGCACACGAATAGGAGAAGAAAGTACAACACTTACTTCAGTAATAAAAACAAAAAGGTAATTTTAGCTTATTAGTATGGTTGAATTTGATCATTGAAGGTCAGCAGCAAAGACATTGGTTAATAAAGTGAGATTAAATACATAAAGTGTATTTGTGCTATTTAACATATTTAATTATTGCAGGTTTGTGTAATATTATGAGATTGCATTTCACTGTTTTTATTTATTTTGAGGAATACTGAATCTGTTTTTGTGCAAGTGAGATGAGTAACTTCATTCTCACATTTAATCCAGAACTATAATAACCACTTATTCATTCTGTCAGTCAATAAATGGGAAAACAAAGTAACTTGCATTACTTATTTGAAAATGTATCTCAGATATTTTGCTGTAAATTGAAAAAGTAATGCTTTACTCGTAAAAGTAATCTGATTATGTAACTCACATTACATTTGTAATGCGTTACCCCCAACACTGAGTATAGATGCCAGTTTGGAGACACCTATTGTACTCTAAATAGTAAAACCATCAAAACTATGAAATGACAAATGAAATAATCTCCAACTGATGCCACTGATGATGTAATCACATTTATAATACCTTCTTCCCGAGCGTGTCAACTGCAGAACGGATCTCTCTGTTCAGGAGGGACTGTGTGTGTTGCAGCTGTGATGGAAGTGTATTCTGGAACTGAGTTTCTCCAATCACGTGTCGCGTGCGTTCCCGGAGCCCCGCCCAGTTTAGCTGCTGTGGCAGACGTGTCAGAACGGTGTGCAGATGCTCTAGATCGTTCACAACCACGCACAGCTAAATAAATATACATAAACCACGGTGAGTTACAATTATATCCAAATGCAGATGGTCACAAAAATCGAGCTAAAACACCATGCAAAGTTAAAGACCACACACCACATGAGAGACTCAGAAAAACAAGATGTTAATGCAAATTACTATATAAACCAGACTGAAGGTGCCACATATAAGCTGAGAACTATATAGAACGAATAAGTAATTTTACATGTACATTTAAAATACATCTAAAAGTGAAAGATAATGACATCTATATCACTATTCAGATATGTTTTCTAAACCTAATCATGTGCTATGGATATATGCATTTCTTTTATTTCATTTCATTTCATTTCATTTCATTTCATTTCATTTCATTTCATTTCATTTCATTTCATTTCAGCAGGCCGTCAACCAACCATTATATTACCCATTATTTGCATAAAAAAATAAAGGTACTCCAGATATCAAAATATTTGCATGGAAATTACTAATTTAAAGGTGCCCTAGAATTAAAAATTGAATTTATATTGGCATAGTTAAATAACAAGAGTTCAGTACATGGAAATGACATACAGTGAATCTCAAACTCCATTGTTTCCTCCTTCTTATATAAATCTCATTTGTTTAAAAGACCTCCGAAGAACAGGCGAATCTCAACATAACACCGACTGTTACGTAACAGTTGGGATCATTAATATGTATGACCCCAATATTTGCATATGCCAGCTCATGTTCAAGCATTAGACAAGGGCAGGACGTCTGGATCTGTGCACAGCTGAATCATCAGACTAGGTAAGCAAGCAAGAACAATAGCGAAAAATGGCAGATGGAGCGATAATAACTGACATGATCCATGATATCATGATATTTTTAGTGATATTTGCGAACTGTCTTTCTAAATGTTTCGTTAGCATTTGTGGTTCAGAGCCGTCGTTATTTTCATTTTTAAACACTTGCAGTCTGTATAATGCATAAACACAACTTCATTCTTTATAAATCTCTCCAACAGTGTAGCATTAGCCGTTAGCCACGGATGACAGCCTCAAATTCATTCAGAATCAAATGTAAACATCCAAATAAATACTATTTAAACACAAAAAAAACACATAATCCGACACATGCATGCAGTATGCATGACGAACACTTTGTAAAGATCCATTTTGAGGGTTATATTAGCAGTGTAAACTTTGTTTATGCACTGTTTAAGGCAAGTGCGAGCTCCGTGGGCGGGGAGCGTGAGCATTTAAAGGGGCCGCAACATGAATCGGTGCATTTCTAATTATGCCCCAAAATAGGCAGTTAAAAAATGAATAAAAAAAAAATCTATGGGGTATTTTGAGCTGAAACTTCACAGATACATTCAGGGGACACCTTAGACTTACATTAAATCTTGTAAAAAAACGTTCGATGGCACCTTTAAAAAAAGGTCCATTCTAAGAAGCAAATATCAGCCATAACAAAAATTCTGTACTGGATTAGCAAGAAAAACAAAGATGTCTTTGATTCGAACGGGAGTGACAATATGTCTATGAAACGTGAATTCACCAAAACCAGTCCCATCTGAATAGGATTTATGTTTTCTAACCACTATCCATAGACAGAAACATTTAGAATAGGACTTTGAGCAGCAAGTACAGTGAATATGAGTGATCATCATCTCACCATTTTTATAGCACTGTCTCGATCCGAGTCTACAGAGAGCTCCTTCACTCGAGCCTTCAGCATCTGACAGTATGTTGATGCAATCTTACACACATCCTGTAACACAGACAACACACACACATTAAGAGAGAGTTACGTGGTGATACCGTAAAACACACATCTACTGTATATTTATACATCCCACAATTCAATTAAATGCTACAATTTTAGTGTGCATGTGTGTACCTCTGTGAGTTTGACCATCAACATGAAGGCCTCCTCCGGGTCAGGCCAGCTCAATTGATCCCAGAGCTGAGCAACAGGATGTAGACATGCTGCAATGTCCACTGCAGAAGAGCTGTGCTTGATGGGAACTGCTCCAGTCTGCAGCGGCTGCAACTACAAGAGACAGAGAGATGATGTGAGTATACGTACTTTCCTTGAGCTTCGGGTCAACATAATCAACTTATCAAGCCATTTTAAAATGTATGTAATGTGAATGAAGAACAATGATAAAACAGTTTTTACCAAAAATAGAAGAGCTTTACTATCTATTACCTGATCAACTTGCACAGCCTTTTCCACCCTCTCCATTGTGGTGCTAAAGGCTTTATTTAACCAGTAAGGAAGAGCATCTCTGAAGTCCTCATGGAAACTTGTGAGTTGCAGTAACTTCCCTCTAAAAGGGAAATCAAAACTTTATGTTTGTGATAAAGATGGAAGCCAGGAAATACCCCAGCCATTGTCAGAACTTTAGCTAACTTTGTAGCAAGGTTCTCTCAAGGTTATGAACAAACATTCCAGTAACATTAAAGGGTTAGTTCACCCAAAAATGAAAATAATGTCATTTATTACTCACCCACACCCATAAGATCTTCGGAACGCAAATTAAGATATTTTTGTTGAAATCCGATGGCTCAGTGAGGCCTGCATTGCCAGCAATGACATTTTCTCTCTAAAGATCCATTAATGTACTAAATCAGTTCATGTGAGTACAGTGGTTCAATATTAACATTATAAAGTGACAAGAATATTTTTGGTGCAGGAAAAAAACAAAATAATGACTTATTTATTGATGGCCGATTTCAAAACACTGCTTCAGGAAGCTTCGGAGCATTATGAATCAGCGTGTCGAATCAGTGGTTCGGAGCGCCAAAGTCACGTGATTTCAGCAGTTTGGCGGTTTGACACGCGATCCGAATCATGATTCGACACAAAAGATTCATAATGCTCCGAAGCTTCATGAAGCAGTGTTTTGAAATCGGCCATCACTAAATAAGTTGTTATTTTGTTTTTTTTGCCGCACCAAAAATATTCTTGTAGTTTTATAATATTAATATTGAACCATTGTACTCACATGAACTGATTTAATTATGTTTTTAGTACATTAATGGATCTTGAGAGAGGAAGTGACATTGCTGGCTATGAAGGCCTCACTGAGCCATCGGATTTCAACAAAAATATCTTAATTTGTGTTCTGAAGATGAACAAAGGTCTTACAGGTGTGAAACGGCATGAGGGTGAGTAATAAATGACATTATTTTCATTTTTGGGTGAACTAACCCTTTAATAAAACGTTCATTCAAAGTTATCTGGTCTTTAATAATGTTCACCCAATTGTTCATGGAACATTTTTTTCTTGAAACGTTTGGTTAGATGTTTAAAAAAATGTTTGGTAAAATGTTCGTCTAACATTTTTTAAATGTTACTAAAACGTTCTTAGAACGTATTTTGTTAGCTGGGATATTGAGTTGAGATTTAAAGAGATTTTGAGTACTTCACAAAATAATGTGCATGTTTTATTCAGAGGACACAGCTGATTGTTGGACTTATCAAAAGTGCAGCTGGGTAGTTGATAAATAGCTAAAACATTTAAAACTCATCATTAATATTTTCGGTTAATAGTCATATGTACTGAATGAAGTGTATATTTTACATGCTGTAACTTTTGCAAATGTTGTTCACAATTTTAATCACCTTTTAATATTGCCGTTCACTTAAATAAATGCATTTTTACAAAATCAACAAGCAAATATCTGACCTTTTCTGTAAGAAGGCTTTGTCTTTGTGGATGGCTTGCAAGGTGAGATACACAGGAAACAAGCTGTTTGCCAGCGGCTGATCCATTTGATTCTCCAACTGAGAGAGAGTAGCTCGTAACTCCTCAGCCAGCTGTTCACACACACAACATACAAAAAGTCTAATCAGACAACAAATGCAGAATAGTTTTTAATGTGTATATATATATTTCTTGATTCTCACCAGAGAGTCCAGTTTATGGTAAACCACAGTGAAAACATCCAACTGCACAGCACTGGAAAAAGAGAAGATTTTATTATAAAGAGAGTCATAAAGACTTCTTGTCAGTGACGTGATGGACAAGAATGGCTATCAAATTAACTGGCCATCATTTTAGAGGCACAAAAATGGCCTAAAAACAAGTTCAAGAATGGTGAAGATTAGGCTTTCTTAATGAAATTAAATCCAATGAGCAGCAGATATTTTCAGCACCAACATCCTGAAGAAATTCAATGGTTAGAAGTAAATAAGCTGACTAAATTACAACAGAAAACGACCTTATAAATTATAGTATATATGCATTAGTATATAGAGAGTTCATTATTCTTACCTGACAAACACCTTATTCCACACATCTTTACTGAGTCGAATGTCTTCTTGCACTTCTCCAATCAACCGTGAGAGGGCGCTGACGGTCTCTAACAGATCCTGTCAAAGAGCACTTGTCATGAGCCTAAACTTGCACAAAATTATATATTTTCTATATACATATAGAATGAATCTTAATAATCTGCATAGTTTCTCACCTTGGTCATGGGCTGATGTAAACCTTTTTTGATGTTAAACCACTCTACGGTGCCATTCTGGGAGAAAAGAAGGAACATGCTTAGAAGACTAAACAAAAGACTTTAAAAAGTTTGAAATTATTTATATACAGTCATGTGAAAAAGAAAGGACACCCTTTTGAATTCTACAGTTTTAAGTATCAGGACATAATAAAAAGTCATCTGGTCTTTAGCAGGCCTTAAAATTAGGTAAATGCAACCTGAGATAAACAACAACACATGAATTATATATTACATTACATGGTGTCAATATTTATTTAACAAAAATAAAGCCAAAATGGAGAAGCCATGTGTGACAAATTAAGTACACCCTATGATTCAGTTGCTTGTGGAACCACTTTTAGCAAGTAAACATTTTCTGTATGACTTTATCAGTCTCTCACATCGTTCTGGAGGAATTTTTGCTCACTCTTCTTTACAACGTTGCTTCATTTCATTGAGGTTTGCGGGCATTTGTCTGTGCATAGCTCTAGCCAAACCATTTCAATCGGGTTGAGGTCTAGACTTTGACTGGGTTACTGAAACACCTTCTCTTTTTTTGCTGGTGTTCTTGTGATTATTGTCCTGTTTCATGACCCAATTTGGCCAAGTTTTGGCTGTCAGACAGATGGCTTCACATCCCAGACGGCAACATAGTGTGGCCCAGATCCGGTCCACATCTGATACATGTGGATTACATGCGGACCAGATGTGGGCCGGAACTGGGCTGACACTATATTGCTGTCAGGGATTTGACTCTAGAATATTTGGTATACATAGGAGTTCATTGTCGACTCAATGACTACAAGATGCCCAGGGCCTGTGGCTGCAAAACAAGCCCAAAAGCATCACCTCTCCACCACCGTGCTTGAGAGTTGGTATGAGGTTGTTTGTGCTGATATGCTGTGTTCGGTTTTCACCAAATGTGACGCTGTGCATTATGGCCAAACATCTCCAGTTTGGTCTCATCTGTCCAAAAGGACATTGTTCCAGAATCTCATAGTTTGTTCAGATGCAACTTTGTAAGCATAAGCCGTGCTTCCATGTTCTTTTTACAGAGAAGAGGCTTTCTCCTGGCAAGCCATTCAAAATGACATACTTTTTCAGTCTTTTTCCAATTGTTCTGTCATGAACTTTAACATTTAACATGTAAGCTGAGCCCAGTAGAGTCTGAGGTGTGGCTCTTGGGTTTTTTGCAGTGCATGGTCTGGTCTTGGGGTGAAATTGCTGGGGGAGATGTCCACTCCTGGGAAGATTGGCAACTGTCTTGAATGTTTTCCACTTGTGAATAATCTTCCTGGGTGTCCTTTCTTTTTCACATGACTGTATAAATATATATATAAACTTTTATATATGTGACCCTGGACCACAAAACCAGTCATAAGGGTCAATTTTTTGGAATTTATATTCCATATATTTCCACTGATGTATGGTTTGTTAGGATAGGACAATATTTGACCGAGATACAACTATTTGAATATCTAGAATCTGAAGGTGCAAAAAAATCAAAATACTGAGAATATCGCCTTTAAAGTTGTCCAAATGAAGTCCTTAGCAATGCATATCTACTCACAAAAATACATTTTTGATATATTTACGGTAGGAAATTTACAAAATATCTTCATGGAACATGATCTTTACTTAATATCCTAATGATTTTTGGCATAAAAGAAAAATCGATAATTTTGACCCATACAATGTATTTGTTGGCTATTGCTACAAATACACCTGTGTGACTTATGACTGGTTTTGTGGTCCAGGGTCACATATAAATTGAATCAATCATATAAAGTCCCAAAACTGGCCAGTTTGGTCTCATTTACACAGAAAAACAAGTGTGCAAAAAGTATTTTATTGTGATGCAACTATATATTGAATATATAGAATATTGAATCATTTTTAATCATATTTTGTTACTCACAACAACTGCATCTGTGACCTCAACATGCAAGTCAAATTGAGCAGGATTGAGCTTCTGAAATGCTCGGGTCTTACAAATCTGGACAAGAACTCTATATAAACACAAAACAGAAATATACTTTATGGGAGTTTTGCATAAAAACAATATAGATAGAAACAAATTATTCATGGCTAACTTATGTTACGTAAGTCTGTGTGTGTTACCTGAGCAGTGTATGTAGACGTGGTGTTGTTTTAGGGTTTGGATGATAGATGTCCCTGTATTTGGACACTAAGCAGAGCCCATACTGCAGAAACCCATGCAGAGAGTCACCTAGCTCCTGTTTCTGTTAGCATACAAGCATGAGAGAAGAATTAAACACTAAACTTGGTATAGGTATTTATCTGACACAATTATCTGGAAAGAAAAGGAAAACTACACTGAAAAAAATGGTAACCTAAAAATGGTAAATTAACTGGTTTTAAATATTTTGTAACATCACTGAACCAACCTATATGCATTAATTTATACCAACAAAACCATTTTTTATGGGTTAAATCAGGCAGAAATAGCTCTTTAACCCCTTCAGGGTTATTATGTTCCACTGAGCAAAAAAATGTTTTATCCACTTGATATTTGCTATTCTTTAATGTATAAATGAGTCTAAAAAAAAAAAGATTTGTGCTCATTTTTTTATTAGATTTTTTTTCATGTCCACTACAATGGACATCAGGGCTGAAACAACAAAAAATGTGTCATATTTTAATCATACAGTTCTTTTGAACAGTTTTGAAAATAACACATACTGTAACAAAGAGCAATGCTTGTGTACAGTATGTGCGTGTTTTTGTGAGGACATAAATTTGTATAATGACATGGGTATGACATGGGTATTACAAGGAGAGGGTGACTTATGAGGACATTAGCCCATGTCCCCATTTTTCAAAAGGCTTATAAATCACACAGACTGAGTTTTTTTGAGAAAGTAAAAGTGTGCACAGTTTTCTGTGATGGGTAGGTTTAGGGGTAGGGGTAGTGTAGGGCGATAGAAAATACGGTTTGTACAGAATAAAAACCATTACGCCTATGAAATAGCCCCACAATTCACAAAAACAAACATGTGTGTGGTGCTGTGTATGCACTTATTTCAAATTCCCTTTCTGTTTTTCACTAAAACTAATGAAAAACTGAATGACAGTTTATAATCACAACATAGAAAGGCAACTTCAAAAAAATCCTGTTCTTCAGCTCCGAAAGATCTTCAAATTAACTTTGAATATTGTTGATGCAACTATGAATATACCATCTGCATATAAAAGATAAAAAGAAGCTTCTCTGGCTCCTGTCTAGTTGATTAGTCATGCCTGTCTTTTGTGATACCTAAATCAGATTAAGTTATGAGTCATACTTTCATTGTGATTGGTAGATCAGGGACCAATCAGTGACCAGGCAGTACTTATATTATAAAAACATAACATCTTATTGGTTTAAACCAAATTCCAATGGATGCCGGGTCTGAAGGGGTTAAGGTAACAATTGCTGGTTACCACTTTTACAGTGCACAGCTACAGGTTTTATTTTACTATGCAAGAAAAAGACAAAAAACTCTCAGGAAAAAGCATATATTGACTACAGTATAATCAGTTATTAATATTTTGTTGGTTCTCTCTTGTTTGCACAATTTGGCATATTTAATTGCATTATCACAAATAAAACAACTAAATATGAAATAATGTTTTAGGTGAAGATGTAAATTTTCCTAGCATTTTTTTTAAATGCTTTTGTTTTTTGGAAAGAAGTCTCTTATTTTTTTGAAAAAAAAAAAAAAAACATTGTGAAAAAATACAATTTATTATTTTTTTAATTTTAATATAATTTAAAGTGTAATTTATTCCTGTGATGTCAAATCTGAATTTTCAGCATCATTACTCCAGTCTTCAGTGTCACATGATCCTTCAGAAATCATTCTAATATGCTGATTTGGTGTTAAAAAAAAATAGAAATAGAAAACTTTTTTAACTTTTGATCAATGTAATGGATTTTGCTAATTTTTTAACGGTCATCTATATATATATATCTATATATATACATATGTACATAAAAACACAAAAACAGACCTAATATAAAAGCACAGAAATGTTTGTCATGCAACATGTTAGCTGCTTTCTTGTAACAGCAAACACAGCTCAACTTTACCACAGCATGACAGTAGGCTTTGATGACATGATATCAGTTCAAAACACTGATGATTTATGTGATAAACTGTGAACACATAATGTGACACTGTGCAACATTCCTGCTTGTGATGCAGTGTAAAAAGTACTTTCTATTTCTGCACATTGACACCCACTCTGAAAGATGTATGTGTCAATGTTCACATCACATGGGGGGAAAAAACTGCACAAGAATCACCAACCTGCTGGTGGGGGAGTTCCTGTTGGTCCCAGTGATACTCTATACTGGTTAGCTGCTGGAAAAGCACGGTCGAGTCCACCTCCAGGCTTTGGTAAAGTTTGCTGTATGCCACCCACTTCCTGTAAAACCCCACAAACAACCCACACAAATGCAAAAGAGATTTAAATTCAGTCAGCATGTACTCCATTCATTACATTTAAACTGCACGCTAACACTGTTGAGTTCATCTAAACAGGGTGTATAGTTTAAATCTGTACATAAAAAGCACAAATCAGCATCTGCTTTCAGATATGTAAAGCGTGATATATGACACGTTCTTACGCCAAGTCTTGGAGAAAAGGTGAAATGTCATTCTGGTTGGCGTAGTACTCGAGCAGGGCCGTCCCCTCCCCACACAACTCTCCCTTCCACGGGTTACTGTCCTGTGGGGTGAGAGGATTGAAAAAAGAGAGAAAGGTGCAGATTTTTTTTTTTTTTTTTTTTTTGAAAAGAACAGTTGAGCTTAAACTTTACAGTATATAAAAAGTATTGTGCAGCAGGAAGTGTTGTTGAAGCTTACACAACCATTGGCTGTTTTATCAAGATATTTCATCATTTTTAGAAAAGCTTTCATAAATTTTCTGTTAAAGATGTACCTGTTGTTTAGAGATATGAGCTTGAACAAATTGCTGCAGGATGCCACAGTAGTTGACATAAGGACTCCGTCCAGCACTCAGGTTCTCATCTCTCTGCCAATCATAATTCAACCATCAGATTAAACAATCAAGACAACACTGAGTAAATTATAAATGAAGTGTACTAAAAGTCTAATAGTCAGGTTGCAATGTTCATCTCTGGTTTGGCCTTATTTTTGGTCTATTTCATAGGGGTCAGGACCAGTCTACAAATAATTGGATTGTAAGAAAGACTAATTTAGTACCAATTTTATTAACTCTGCCCCTTTGTTTGTCATTCACTTTGGATAACATACCACATATCATTGTTATTTGAGTATTATTAAAGACATTAAAAATACTGTGCACTCGTATTATTATGAATAGGAAAAAGTGCAACGCGCAATATGGCGGAACAAGTCCCACCTTCTAAATAAGAGCCAATCGCTGATTGGTGAAATCAATCACGTCACTGCAGTTGCCGTTTGAAGCTGCATGCTCAGAATTGCGCATGCATGCACATTAGCTTGATGCAGTTTTTTGTCATGACTTGACAGTTTAGAAACAAAATTTATGAGACAGTTGTTGTCAGATTTCATTGGTGATTTCAAATATGAAATTTAATGGAAAGCTTGGCAAACAGCTTTGGAGAATTTGATGTTTCCCCATTCAAAGAGATAGGAGCCACACTTGAATGCCTGAGAGGCGTTTCAAAGATGGCCGCTGAGTGAAATGACTTGAGGTGCGTCCCAATTCGCGTACTTGTGCGCTATTCTATGACGTTTTTAAGTATAAATAGTGCGAGTAGTGCGTTCACACAGAAAATTCCAATAAGAAAAAGTGCACTTTAAATACCCGGATGATGCACTAAATTAACTGAAAAAACGAAGTGTGGAATGTAGGACACTTCGTGCACTCAACTTTCGCAGCTTTAATTACGTAGTGGAGGGCAAGGGAGGATCGGACTCTGTTGTTAAATGACAAAATAACCTTATACAATTCACACACTACATGGATGAGTGCATAGTGCACAAGTACATAGTGTATAAGTGCATAGTGTATAGTGCGTCATTTGGGACGCAACTTTGGAAGCCCATCCAAAGTTCCTTTAAGACAAGTCATTTCACTCGGCGGCCATCTTTGAAACGCCTCTCGGGCATCCTGGGCATCATGCAATCTCTTTGAATGGGGAAACATCAAATTCTCCAAAACTGTTCGCCAACCTTACGATTAAATTTCATATTTGAAATCACCAATGAAATCTAACAACAACCAGCTCATAAATTTAGTTTCTAAACGCTCGAATCATGACAAAAAAAACAATTTTTAGGCTGGATCAAGCTAATGCGCATGCGCAGACCTAAATGCGCGTGTCTTCCGAGGCGCGCGTCTGACTATTTCTATAGAAACCAGTGATTCTAACGGCCGCTGAAGTGACGCGATGACTTTACCAGTCGGCGATTGGCTCTTATTTAGAAGGCGGGACTTATTCCGCCATATTGCGCGTTACACTTTCTCCCATTCAAAACAATACGAGTGAAGCGTCTTGTGTTATTCTATAGTCTTTGGCCCATCCCATGACGCGAATTCGCGTCTGAACACACTTTGTTCAGACGCGCGAATAGAGCAAATTTGACGCGCGTCTGAAGCGTCTGACTTCAAAATGTTCAAGCATCCAACTAGACGCGTCTGACGCGAATTTGACGCCCCAGACGCGTTCGGTGTGAACGCAGCATTAAAGGGACTTTGGTATTATTCATACCTTTTTATAGGTTTTATTATTATTTTTTATTTATTTCAGTATTCATTTTATATTTTGTTTAATGTTTAGTCATTTGTTATGTGATTTTAGTTTTATTATTTTTCTAAATATTAATATTTTGATTTTTTTAAAAATCTTATTTATTTCCAGTTTAGTGTTTTAACTTTAATTTATTTCAGTTATTTATTTTTAGTACATTTCTAATTTTAGTTCAAGTTTTTCATCTCTCATTTATATTTTATTTTACTGTATACATGTATAATAAAACCCCCAAAACAGACATAGAACAAAAGCACAGATGTTTGTCATGTAACATTTTAGCTGCTTTCTTGTGATAGCAAATGTGTAAATATGCAAATATGTCTTAACTTTAATATGTTTTAACTTAACTTAATTTATTTTAGTTGTTTTATCAACATTTCAAATTTTAGTTCAAGTTTGTCATCTCGTATTTAAATTTTATTAACAATGTTTTTAATAGTTTTGGTTTAGTTTTAATTAATGATTATAACCGTGCCATAAATAATCATACATAAATATTTATGTTCAGTTCTCAAACGTTAGATGAACTGAAAATAATGCCACATGCTTTCGTCCATCACACAGTTGCACTTCACTTTTTAAAAAGACATTAAAATGACACTTCTTTTTTTAAAATAAGGTGCTTGCAACATAGTGGAAGATCCTTTTGCGATCTTTACCAGTTAAAATGAACAGAAACCACAAACAAAAACCACCATTTTTAAGTACTGCACAACTCTAAGTCCTCTCTCATACAGGAGAAAAAGCCTTCACCTCTTTATGGATGAATTTAAGCTGAAGATGACACTGTCCTCTGTCTGGGTATGTCTCTGTTCGGGGCTCCAGTTTATACCACGTGTCCTCTGTGCAGTGCAGGTCCTGCCCACAACACCCATACATACAGTAAAGCACATGCCATGCAACAGAAATATGAGAGATTGAGATTTCTGTGAGATTTCTATATTATTATATTTATTTAAATATTGCATAAACAGTCTTTGTGTCTGAGGTAGCACAGGTCGTGATACAGTGAAAATGATGAAAATCATAATAATGCAGTCATTAACGAGTGTAATGCAGAATACCTTCAGCTTTAGAGCAACAGAACCCAAAAAATCATCCTGGCCTTTCTCTTTTTTGGCATCTTTTAACATCCTGTGAAGAGACAGTTGAACACTCAGCAAGTTAAATTAAATGCCAACACCATTTGTTTTGTTTGTTTTTAAATTAGTTAAGTGAAAAACTTTTATTTTAAAATAAAACTTTTATTTAAATTTGTAAAAAGCTTATTTTAAAGCCTTAAATGTCTCAAACCTTTTAAGTCCATGGATGTTTGTGCGAAACTCATCAAATTTTTGCACTAGTGACACCTCCTCATCTTTGTCCCTTTAAAACAAACATTTCTGAGGTTCTTAGAATTATAAAATACACAGTACAATACAATCAGTATTTCTTATTTCTCAAAAAAAAAAAAAAAAATTCTCTTCACGTACCACATCTCAATGTGGAAATTGCCATTTGACATGTCTTCAAACTCCCTGTAAAAGAGGAGCAAGTGGTGAGCCCAAATGATCCATCAACAAGTTGTGGTAAAATACTTTCTATAAAAGTTTTGCATACTCACAGTTTGAAGGTCTCGTCCCAGATGGGGTTGAGAGTTTGTTTCTTTATGGTAGTCTGAAACACCTGCCCCTTAGCCGAATCCCGCACTACTGCTTTCTGAGGTTTATTGGATGATCCACCATGAGAATCCTTGTCTTCTAGGATCGACAGCAGGCAGTACGGATCACTGAATCCTGTTAACAAAAATGTAGAGAAGGTCAGATACATGTCAGAGGTTGTCTGGATATTAGCTATTTTAAACATATCCAATATGTTTATTACACTATACTGTAAAATTAACATCCCTCGTTCAACAAAAAGCAGATAAAATCATACCACTAATGTCCTTCCCCAGAATTCCCTTGGCTTGTTTCACTGTAACCATGAGGCAGTAGATCGGGGCCTAGTCATGGAGAAATGTACATAATTCAAAAATAACAACTTAAGAAATGTAATGATATACAGGCAAAAATAACAAGCTTTTCTTGCAATCTTGCCACCTGTCCAGTCGTTTGCAGATGCTTTTCCGTACACACATAATTCTTTTCCGGGGGTCTTGATCACCCTGACTGGATTATTTTGCAGTAATGACTAGCTGTACATTATGCCTTATAGATTACAGGAGATTATATAATCATTTTATTATTATTATTCTTACCAACGAGCTCTGGACCTTTTCACTCAAGGTTTTATGCTCTGCCTCTGTCATGGAGAATGCCTGTCAGAGAATGAATATTTAAGACATAATTTAAAAATGCAATACTTTTAACATATAACTACAAGACTACAAAAAAATCCAGAAGTGTGTGTTGTCTTACCTCTCTGATATAGTCTTGAAGCTGCTTGCCATTGTATTGCTCTTTTGTGTGTGGTCTTCCTAAACTATGAGTGATTGTGTACAGAAGCTCCTTGTACAGCGGTTTGAGCTACAGGGACAATAATAGTCATTCGTTATTTCACAGTGATCACAGGAAAATACTTGAAGTTATCCAACTCTGGTTGATCATTACCTCCTTCTCTTTATGTCTCTTTTCACCCTCCTCTGGGTTCTCAGAGTCTTTGAAATCCTTGGAGATATGGCAAATATAATAATTTATTTAAATATCATAGATAGAGTTTTAAAATCCCTTCAAAAACTAAAAACTAAAAAAAAAGAAGCAATAATTCCTTACCTTTCTGTTTAGTTTTCTGGTCATGCCAATTCTCCGTGCAGGGGACGACTGAAAGGGGAACAAGAGTTTCAATTAAATTCAATGAGAAAGAAAGAAAGAAAGAAAGAAAGAAAGAAAGAAAGAAAGAAAGAAAGAAAGAAAGAAAGAAAGAAAGAAAGAAAGAAAGAAAGACATACAGTACCTGCCTCTGTCGGATCCGACTGGACCCTCCACTTTCATTGTGGGACTACAGATAGAAACAAATAAAACAAAGAAAGTAATTAATAATAAATGTACAAAAGCATTGTTAAAGGTGCCCTAGATTCAAAAATTGAATTTACCTCGGTATAGTTAAATAACAAGAGTTCAGTACATGGAAAAGACATACAGTGAGTCTCAAACTCCATTGTTTCCTCCTTCTTATGTAAATCTCATTTGTTTAAAAGACCTCCGAAGAACAGGCGAATCTCAACATAACACCGACTGTTACGTAACAGTCGGGATCATTAATATGTACGCCCCCAATATTTGCATATGCCAGCCCATGATCGAGGCATTACACAAGGGCAGCCAGTATTAACGACTGGATGTGCACAGCTGAATCATCAGACTAGGTAAGCAAGCAAGGACAACAGCGAAAAATGGCAGTTAGTGCGATAATAACTGACATGATCCATGATTACATGATATTTTTAGTGATATTTGTAAATTGTCTTTATAAATGTTTCGTTAGCATGTTGCTATTAAATGTGGTTAAAGTTACCATCGTTTCTTACTGTATTCACGGAGACAAGAGCCGTCGCTATTTTCATTTTTAAACACTTGCAGTCTGTATAATGCATAAACACAACTTCATTCTTTATAAATCTCTCCAACAGTGTAGCATTAGCCGTTAGCCACGGAGCATAGCCTCAAACTCATCCAGAATCAATGTAAACATCAAAATAAACACTGTACTTACGCGATTAGACATGCTGCATGACGAACACTTTGTAAAGATCCATTTTGAGGGTTATATTAGCTGTTAGAACTTTTTTTTATGTTATTTAAGGCAAGCGCGAGCTCTTGGGGAGTGGAGCATGAGAATTAAAGGGCCACACACCCTGAATCGGCTCATTTCTAATTATGCCCCAAAATAGGCAGTTAAAGAAATGAATTAAAAAAAATCTATGGGGTATTTTGAGCTGAAACTTCACAGACACATTCAGGGGACACCTTAGACTTATATTACATCTTTTAAAAAAAAGTTCTAGGGCAACTTTAACAATAATATAAACAACATCCAAATACAGTACTTCTGTTGTTTGCCAGCATGCATTCAAACACAAGTGGTAGCACAGTGGCTCAGTGGGTAGTGCTATTGTCTCACAGCAAGAAGGTCCTTGGTTTGAATCCTGGCTTTCTGTGTCATGTTTGCATGTTTTCCCTGTGTCTGTGTGGGTTTTGGCAAATTGAAGATGCTAAATTGCCCATAGGTGTGAATGCATGTGTGAGTCCCAAAGAGGAGGGTTGGGGAAAGACCTGGCGACCGACCTCGGAAAAATCATCGCCAAGGAAATTCATGGACAGTCTCTTGTGTATTGTGGGAGATGGCCCATAAAAACTGAGTGAAATGGTTACTAAATGAATTCAAACACAAGTACATCATATGATTGTCTGTTACTAATTATTCCAAGATATAAAATCACACAATATATAATATCACATATCAAGTTATGAAGTGCCAGGATCTTTATGGAACATCCCCATGCAAATATGCGATGTTGACTTGTCTTCTCTGCTGTGCTCTATACTTCCTTATTATTAGCAATAAGGAAACCTCATCATAGTGACCCACAATCATGGGTTTCTGTGACACATTCCTAGTGTGTAATGAGTAAAGACGGCTTAATCTAACTGAAAAAAAGAAATAACGGAACTATGCGTGTCCCTGGAAAAGAAACCAGTGGCTGTGATTATCAACTGTAATATTGTGAATATAGTGTGTGTATACGCAGTCCCCACGAGAGAAATGGATTAATAAACATACTAAATGATGCTTATTTGAAAATGTAAAAATGCAGAAGGTTTTCCATGATGGATAGGTTTAATGTAGGGGGATAGAATATATGGTTTGTACAGTATAAAAATCAATATATCTATAGAGAGTCCCCACGAAGACAACCTAACCTGTGTGTGTGTGTGTTTCAGTAGTTAAAATGTTTAAAATGTTTTCAATCTGTAACTGGCCACCATTACATTTTTCTACCATTTCCAATCACATTTTGGCATTTTTGCAGTTAATAATAGCTCAAAATATGTGATAAATGATGTTTTCAGAAGTACAAATATTGTCACTCAATAAATATGAGGTCATTAAACCCGAAGTATTATAAAAAAATATTTTAAAATATAGCACTGCAGGACACTGCTGTCACTGTTTGACATGTCAGTACCACTACGTAAGCAACATATCAGGCTTTAGACTCAAAATATGTTATGAAGACCAGGTTGTGAGTGGACCTACTGAACGAATATGTTTGACACCATTAAAAAAAAAAAAAAATTTAAATAGCCATGAATTTTACTAACCTCTTTAGGAGGAAGAAGTCGATTTTCCCCCTGTGTGGATGCCCCATCTTGGACTGGTACCATATTTGACAGCTGATTCTGACCTACACTCCTTTACATGAGATACTCCTCACCCGATTATTCAGCTCTCCAAAATACAAGCAATGCAAGTATGATGCTTACAGCTGTTCTTGTGCGCTGTATCAAAGAGTCAAACGCCTTAATGGACACAAGTGTTGAGTCTTCACAAACGTCTCATGTTTAGGAGCGCAGTGTTTCATTTAGGGTGCGGAAGTTGCCGTTTCCTGTTAAAGGTCGGACCTGCAACTGAACTGTTTCTTCATACAGCAGAAACTGCTACCACGTCGTCTCCTCTTGTTGTTCTGTCACTCCATCTTCCTTCCTCTCTCACCATGCACAACTCTATGCCACTCAATCTTCATCTTCATATATTTAGTCTCTATTTGAACCAGCACTGTGCCGTTTTAGTTGCTTCTTCTCAAACAGGATGCTCTGCACTCATACTTTCCATGGTTTGACAAGATGTCACCCGTCTGTAGCTGTAGTACACTAATATCGCACCATTTGATGTGAATGGTCCTTGCAGTGTGTGATCCGTTTTGGTGAATATCAGCAGATAACATTCAGTAGTAATGGAAAACACCACTGATTTGCATTAGGAGAGGAAAAAGCTTCAGACCGCAAAGCAACAATGGTGTCGAATCTAACACGTAACAAACTCTCTGTTGGGAAGAATCAATGGGAGATTGTGTTTCTCAAAATAAAGACAGTGCTCATTAATCTGAACTTATCTTTACAGTTTCTTAAAAGAAACTGTAAATTAAAGGGGAAGAAAAGGGAAAAAGAAGCAGTTTTTTTTTTTCTTCAGAAATGCTCTTATCAGTTTCTACTGAAATAAGTAACTAGAAGCAAAAAAAAAAAAAAAAAAAACTAATAGTTTGAAACAAATACTATCCGTATTATCTAAACAAAGGGGAACAAATGCTTTACTCTGTCTGTCCGGAAGCATAATTGCATAAATTTGTTTTGTTAAGCTTAATTTTGCATATACAGACAGCATGCTATTTCAGTTAGGTTCAATGGCCTGCTGGAAAAATTGTGTGGAAAAAGTGTTTAGAAACTCTTAGTCACTGATATTATTTGATTCTACCAACATATAATTTCAAATTGCATTTGTAAATGGGGAAAACCCCACTAAACCACATTTTCCCTTTCTTTCTTTACAGTTACAGTTGTAAATCTTCAAAGGGCAAGATGTTTTATACTGAATAATATAATATAATATAATATAATATAATATAATATAATATAATATAATATAATATAATAAAAACAATGGGATTTTTTAAAATCAATTTTTAGGCTTCAGGATTTTTTTAACCAAACTTTGTTTAAAGATGATTCTCAACTATGTTATGAAAGATGGAACTAAATTATTGATATACCATGTTACTTTATGCAATATGTGGATAAAATAGCCATACATGGGTTTTCCCTTTCAATACAATGCATCTATACACTATATCTAATTTGCATATTAATATGTTCTTGCCTGATAAACATGATTTAAGTCCTGTTGTCCTCTACAGCGGACATGTGTAAAATGTTCTGTTTTGATTGAAGTCATATTTTGATTAGAAACCCCATAACATTTTCTTGAGATGTTGATTCATGACAATTTGAAAATTATTCAGATGTAAATTATAATAACAAAATATTATCATATTTCCATAATGATGTTAAATTTGATCCCTAAATCAATGTCAGTCATATTTAAAGACCAAGGAGAGGGAGTGGTCATGGTGAAACCTCCGAACATTTGGTATCTCTGCAAAGCCCTGAATGTGCTGTTTACAGGACTTAAAACTGTGACATGTAGGATGTCAGGGAAAATCATTAAAATATAATGTCCACTACAGAGGACAAAAGTCTATTCCTGGGTCCCAGGAGGATATAATATAATATAATATAATATAATATAATCACTTGCACAGTAGTTGAAGATTCCACTGCGGTGTGAAGAGTTATAGCGACATCGTGTGGTCATTATGAAGAACTTCTGGTGTTGAGAAAGATGCGATTTTGATTTGTACCCTGGACAACACGATGCAAAACACACACAGTTTAAGATTAAATTAGTCGTAAAAGTTTAACTAACTATTTATTTACAAATTTAATTACAAAATATTTAGTACATTCTAAATCAAAATTGTCTTTTTATATTATATGTATATTTATTATATTTCATGTTCATCCCTTTATTCCACCCTGCATGTGTGGTACAGTATTAGTATTATGTTTCAAAGTAGTAGTATGTTTTACTGTATCGGATGTTGTAGTCGTACTTAACCCTCTCCTGATAGTGGTCACTACAGTGGACAGCTATTCAATAGTTGTTTTCTCCTATACATGGGTTTCATGTGACGTCACTGTATTCTATCGCCGCCATATTTGGGACCGGTCACAGCTGCGCGCCCTGTTAAAGTCTATGGTGACAGCAGCTACAATTACCAGAGGAAGGCCAACGAAACACTCTCAGAAGGTTCACAACAAGTTTATAATATATCTTGGATATGTGGTGCTGTTAGCCGTTTCAACAGTCGTCAGAACTACAAATTTATTTGATCCCAAAGTAGTTAGATCGGCAGAATTATTGGCTTCATTTAGAAGGGACCACACCACTGGCAGCCAAACAGCAATGCACAACATTAATAACTGCTGGGACTGTCATTTACATAACATTATAACGAGAACACTATTGTAATAAAATGTTGTGAATTCTCTGTGTTGTTGTTTCAGCGTGTTGTTGTGGTAAGAGCGCGTCGACTGAGTTTGATTACATTGATTACATAACTTGTTCAAACTTCACTTGTGCATTCGCGTCATTTTGTACAGATAAAACTTATTAATTTTATTAAGTATAAATATCTGATTATTCTCATAAAGGATGTGTTTCGTTGAGGTAAATAACCCACAGAGCTGATGATCATCTATAGCTTCAGCGCGAGCGCTCAAAAAGTAAGACAAAACATTAATATGATTGGGACTGTCTTCTTCTTATACATGATATTATAATCGTATATATTTGTAAAATAACGTTGTGAATTATTTGGGCTTATTTGCTGTGTTTCGGGGTTTCAATGACATTACTTCAAGTTCATCTGTGCGTGATTTTGTGCAAATGCTAGTTGTAATATTTTTATTTTGTATTAATATCTGGATTATTTTATATAGGATGTGTTCCGATGAGTTAATTAACTTTCAGTTTATGGGTTTTTTATTATCTTCAGCTTCAGCGTGCGCAGCTCAAACAGCAATGATTAAGTCATTAAAATGTTTAACGTTACTACACAGTAATATTAAAACTTTAATATTTCTTTTAGAAAATGAATGCATTATTTTTAATAACTAGCTCTTATATTGTTCTAGTATTATTTTCATCAACACATAGTTTGATTAATAATAAGGATCATGAACAATAACAGATTTTTTTTTCTCAAATCATCTCATTTTGATAACAGTATTATTTGAGCTGCGCGCACTGAATGAACACCCGTAAACTGAAGCGCTTTGCTAGAAGGTTAATTAACTCAACGGGACACATCCTATATATGGTAATTCATATATATTTATACAAGATATACATAAAATTACAACTTATATTTGCACAAAATCATGCACGCATACTTGAACTAAGTAATGTAGTCAGCTGGTGTCGTGAATTTGTTCATCCTGTAACAACACGCCGAAACACAGCAACTAGAATTCACAATATTTTCAAATAAATCAAATAAATTTGTAGTTCTGACGACTGTTGAAACGGCTAACAGCACCACATATCCCAGATATATTGTAAACTTGTTGTGAACCTTCTGAGAGCGTTTTGTTGGCCTTCCTCTGGTATTTGTAGCTGCTGTCACCATAGACTTAAACAGGACGCGCAGCTGTGACTGGTCCCAAATATGGCGGCGGGCATAGCGGAAGTGACGTCTTTGAAACCCATGTATATAAATGAGTCTGAATATCACAGTTGCACATCAGTCATTACATTGGACGCTAATGTGTCATGCAATACACTGCCACCCACTGGTCAACTTTTGCAAGTGCAAAAAAAATCTCTAAAACAAGATGGGAGACAGAAGAGCGGATGTGCCTTGCAGGGGAGGAATGTCTGTCCATTCCTTCTATTCTAGGAGACCCTTGCAGGTAAAAAATATGAGGACATCAAGCAACCACTAAGGAGCAATATAATTGTTAAAATATCCAAGTATTTATTTTGTGATTTGAGGAAATTGTGATTAATCATGTGTCCACTCAATTGGACATGATGCATCGCTAGCTATATTTAGACTACAATTTATAGTATTGCTGTGTTTTTTTGTTTTTTTTTAAATACGCCATCTGCAGTAATGTTTTGGCTGAAAATCAATTTAATTTTTATTATAGCAATATTTTGTGGATATTAGTTCTATCATGAGAGTGATGATCCTTGAAAAAAACACACAGCAATACCATAAATTGTAGTCAAAATATAGCTAGCAATGCATGATGTCCAATTGAGTGGACACATGATTAATCAATTTCCTCAAATCACAAAATCAATACTTGGATATTTAAAAAAATTATATTGCTCATTAGTTGTTGCTTGATGTCCTCATTTTTTTAGTCACTACAGTGGCAGTGGACCCTAATGTCTCATGCAATACACTGCCACCCACTGGTCAACTTTTGCAAGTGCAAAAAAAAAAAAATAACAGAGACTGTTAACAGTTCTGGAATATGTTCAAAATACATGAACACAATGTTAAAGAGCAAACAAAAACATGATTTATAGTGTTTACAATATTTCTTTTTAATAATTGTTTTCTCAAACACATATTTCATCCGTTTCATCAAATGCACGTTGTCCACCCTAGTGGACATGTCACCAACTCCTTGAAGAATGTATGTTTGAAAAAAATGAAGGTGATTTTTTTTCATGCCTAAAGAGTAATAAAAAAACTTTTGAAAAAAATCCTGAAGTAGCCTATCATAATTCATGCATGAAAGGGTTAAATTCATATTGCATGTTGTCTTGTTCACTGTGTTGTATTTCATGTTTGGAGCAATTCACTATACCACATTCCTGATTGAATAGAAATTTAGACTCACTGGAAAGGCAGCTTCTTGGGCATCATGTTGACCCTTCAATAGCACGCGCCGCTGGTGTAGTGGTATCATGCAAGATTCCCATTCTTGCGACCCGGGTTCGATTCCCGGGCGGCGCACAACTTATTAATCCTCGAATTTAATCATAAATATTACTTATCTGGTGTTGATAAATTATAATTCACTAGATATCGTTCAACTCATCCATTAATACAAAAGAGGCTCTCGATAAATTCCCGTGGAAACTTCAGAATTTGTCAGGCGGCCTATGAAAACAAATCATCTATGTATTTCCGTTTAGCGAAGCGCGTGACTGCTTGGAGCGCGGGCTGTGAGCGAGCATTTTATTGGTTGGACCCATAGAGATATAAAATACATTTTATTTATTTATTTATTTTAAATATTTATTATTTTATTATATAGTATTTATTATGTATATGGTTGGACCTAATGAACGAATGTACCCCCGTTTTTTAACGATTCGGTAATTCGAATCTTTACGCGATTCGGAGCGTCACATCCGCTGAATACTAGTAGCTATACTAACTCGTACTACGATTATATATCTTTCTATTGCAGAAATAGTAAGAGTAGTATGTTAGTATGCGGTTTCACATTCAGCAACGGTTCATCAACCAGCTGATTGAGCAGGGGCATGTTACTTCAGTTCGTCGATGTCAAGAAAATGAGTGGAAAAGTGTAATGAATGACTGATGAGTGATGACCATACAATTAGGTAAATTATGTGATTTAACAATTATTTAAGTAAATCGCTTATGGTGCTGAAATTTTAATAAAAGTTAAAACGAGTTCGATCGGATTGGTGTTTTGTAACGAATCAGTTGAGTGAACGATTCAATGAATCACTTTTGATTCAATGACTCGTTACATCATATTTCTGAACTATTCTGAATGAATCTATTTTAGTGAAGTGATTCAATTCAAAAAGATTCGCGTTACTGTGATGAATCGGTTCTGGTACTATCCGCTATTCCCGTCAAATACCACGCAGTAAATGTAAAACCATAATTAATAAGATTATATTTCATATTCAGACACTGTACTTCCGTGAACGCATAACAGCCATCATCGACAAATCTCACATGGATAGTTAACATCTTCAGTATTACAGAAATGTATCATGTGCTGAGCTGATGTTTTTCATTTAAGACAAATTCAAAAACTGTCCCAATCACCCTTTTAATTCACCCTAGTAAATGCATAAAAAAAAAAAAAAAAAAATGAATAAACGGTTAAAAGAAAAAAAAAAGTCAACTTTCAGTTTAGCGATTGTTTCCTTGAACATTTTTTTTGTTATTTCCCCAACATTCGTTTTATTTATTAAATTATTTATCTTCCTCGCACATTTAATTCATTGTGTATTTATTTATGCAGGAATATGTGAAATTATTGTGTATTTATTTACACATGTATTTTATTTATGTACAATTTTGTGGATTTATTTATTCTGGTATTTATATATTTATTGTTTTTGCAGGTTTCGTCCTCCATAAAAGATATGATTGTAAAATACATGATGAACGTCATCCTCCACTCCTTCATTAGTAAAATCATAAATGGGCTTTATTTCGATGACGCATTAGTGATACTGAAAGCTGATTGGCTTGATGGTTATATATGCGGAAAAGAGCCAATTTAATCAATCTCTAGAGTTTATAAGATGTCCGATTTATCCTCCCTTGTGCCTTTTTACACGCATTTTGGACAGAAGCAATGCCTACATGATCCATTAGACTGTAAGTGCCTTAATTGCGAAGTGGACGCTTTTGCTCAATTATGAATAGGCTAATGCAGATTTTGGACACGAATATTTCCAAGGATTTTAATAATAATAATAACAACAACAATAACTGTTCAGAAAGAATAAAAATTATATTTATTAAAGAAAACGTCCAAATGAAGTTTGAAACAGTCAATAAATGTGTTCCGATTCGACGTGCGCTCACGCGCTCTTCTCATGTGCACGTGCATGCATGCGATGAGTTGCTATAGCGACGCGTGTTATGAATTCTGACTGAATATATACACTCGAACCGATCACTGTCTGTTGGTTGAGAGACGAGGCGAATTTACAGACTTTTGCAGAGTATTTTCTGTGCGAATCTTGTGACTTGGAAGCTGTTGGAGGATTTCTGAGAGGAGACTTTTATTCTAGAAGACATCGCAGGATATATCCTTTTTATATAAAGTTATATTTTTGAAAGAGTTCCTATTATTTTTGAGGATACTTTTATTTCATTGTTCTTCTCTTAGTTTAGAAGGAGTTTGTTTTTATTTCTTTTTTTTTTTTAATTAATTTTTGTTTTGTTTTATTTTTTTATTTTCTGTGGAGGAGTATTTCTGAGGAGAGTTGTATTTTATTGTATTGCATTTTGTATTGTATTTTGTATAGTTTTTATTGCAGATTGCAGGAAGATGGCTCACATGATGGGTGAAAGAGGAGGCGAGTGCTTTAGTTTTTCACTTGTTTATGGTATGGTATGATGTACAATGATTGCCTACATTAATGTGAAAAAAATTGTGCCAGGTAACCCATTTGATCCCCCAAGTGATCAGATGAATTTGATTCCTTGCATATGAAATAAACGCTTCAATTTGAGTAACTAAAGTAACAATTTGTAATTGACCCACTGACATTGATTATTGACACAACATAACTAACTATGTGATGTTTGGAGACCCAGTTCTGATGATCAGGATCCGCTGCCAGACCCGACCCAGACACAGAGCCAGGAGCTTCCTGGATATTTAACACCTCTGTCTTCTGAGTCGGCTGTTTCTATGTCCGCAGGTCAGGCTGTCAGGTCCGCCGACAGCTTCGATGGATGGCTGTGCCCTCCGCTGCCAGGTCAAGTTCCTGTCGAGCCAAAGGAGACGTTACGTGGCCTAACTGCCCAGGGTGCCATGGAGGCTTCTCCTGTGAGCGAGAGCTCAACAGGTGAGATTGAAATAAGGCCGGGCGGTGTAAAGTGGACAGATCAATGGTAATTGCGCTGTCTGACACACACCCGAAACACGCACACAGAAATCCTCTTCTCAGACGGCATTCTATCGTTGCTTAATTTGATGTCAGAGATGTTTCTAATAGTTGTGTTTTCAATTGTTTTCTTCATTTCAGAAAAACCTACAGAACGCAGGAAGAGGAAACGAAATTCGTTCTTTCCTCAACAGGCCGTGGAAGGCCGTGGAAGATCTGGAGCCAGAGTCTGATCCCGAGCCACCGTCACCTGCTCCAGATCTGGAGCCAGAGTCTGATCCCGAGCCACCGTCACCTGCTCCAGATCTGGAGCCAGAGTCTGATCCCGAGCCACCGTCACCTGCTCCAGATCTGGAGCCAGAGCCTGATCCCGAGCCACCGTCACCTGCTCCAGATCACTCCGGCGTCAAGCCAATTAATGGTAAGTCGGCAGTGGTTATTTCTCCAACGTTATTTTGTCAGTTTTATTTTCCCCATTTTAATATGATTTTTTCGACACAACCAGCACTGATATTTTTTAAATAAAACAATTGTTTTTCTTCCTTTCAGAAAAACCTACAGAACGCAGGAAGAGGAAAAGAATTCGTTCTTTCCTCAACAGGCCGTGGAAGGCGATGAAGAGTCCTTTCCGGTGCTGTTGCCCCTGTAGTGATGTGGATGTTGTGGAGCCTTTTGTCCCTCCACCAGATCTGGAGCCAGAGCCTGATCCCGAGCCACCGTCACCTGCTCCAGATCTGGAGCCAGAGCCGATCCGAGCCGCCGTCACCTGCTCCAGATCTGGAGCCAGAGTCTGATCCCGAGCCGCCGTCACCTGCTCCAGATCTGGAGCCAGAGTCTGATCCCGAGCCACCGTCACCTGCTCCAGATCACTCCGGCGTCAAGCCAATTAATGGTAAGTCGGCAGTGGTTATTTCTCCAACGTTATTTTGTCAGTTTTATTTTCCCCATTTTAATATGATTTTTTCGACACAACCAACACTGATATTTTTTAAATAAAACAATTGTTTTTCTTCCTTTCAGAAAAACCTACAGAACGCAGGAAGAGGAAAAGAATTCGTTCTTTCCTCAACAGGCTGTGGAAGGCGATGAAGAGTCCTTTCCGGTGCTGTTGCCCCTGTAGTGATGTGGATGTTGTGGAGCCTTTTGTCCCTCCACCAGATCTGGAGCCAGAGCCTGATCCCGAGCCACAGTCACCTGCTCCAGATCTGGAGCCAGAGCCTGATCCCGAGCCACAGTCACCTGCTCCAGATCTGGAGCCAGAGTCTGATCCCGAGCCTGATCCCGAGCCACAGTCACCTGCTCCAGATCTGGAGCCAGAGTCTGATCCCGAGCCGCCGTCACCTGCTCCAGATCACTCCGGCGTCAAGCCAATTAATGGTAAGTCGGCAGTGGTTATTTCTCCAACGTTATTTTGTCAGTTTTATTTTCCCCATTTTAATATGATTTTCTCGACACAACCAGCACTGATATTTTTTAAATGAAACAATGGCTCTAGCAATCTCATATATTTCTTAGATTTTACTGTTTGTTTTTCAGAGTCCTTTGAGTCTCTGTATAACGTGGGAGCGATGCTTGGATCCGGAGGATTTGGCAGGGTGTACGAGGGAACGCGCAAATTTGATGGCAAAAAGGTAAATCTTAATTTTGCTCTTGCATGCATCAAAACATATTTAAAACAATTTACACCGATGGTTTAATACTTAGTGCAAGATCAAGTGCTTGAATACTGTTACTGTTTTGATTTTTGTTGTTGTTGTTGTTTGTTTTTTGCAGGTTGCCATCAAGCAGATGCTCAAGATTGACAACGATCGTTATCTTCATATTGTAAGTTGGCCAAAGCCTGAATATGTATTTAGTTGTTTAAGTGCAGATTACTGTAGTTGACACACCCGTAGGAAGCATCAGGTGTGAATGTGATTGACAAATAAGCCTAGAGGCACCAAATAACTTTGAGCTGAAAAGCCTCTTTTGAACGTATCTAAAAAGATCAAAGAAAAGTACATTTAAAAATGACATGCTTTCTTCAGATTTTTACCCAGCTAACCTTCTGTCTACTACTTTTCTCTAGCCTGGGCACCCCAAACCTCTCGTTACCGAAGTGGCGCTGCTTGCTGATGATGAGGCGAGAACCCATATGCCCCTACGTCATACATCTATACGAGTGGTTTGAACATCCTCAAACGTTCACTCTCGTTATGGAGTACCCGGAACCCTGCGAGAGCCTGCATGACTTCATCGCCCGTAACCCTCGACTGTGTGAACCAGCCGCACAGCTCATCGTGCTACAGGCTATGATGGCGCTACTACACTGCCTCGAGCGTGGTGTTTTTCACCATGACATCCATGCTGAGAATTTTCTGTGGAACAAAGACACGTTTCGTCTCAAGCTGATAGACTTTGGCTGCGGTCAGCTATTTAGTAGTGATGGCTACGAGAGCAAAATATACATCGGTGAGTATTTTGGGAGTGTGGAAACCTGAATGTAGTGACTTACTAATTATTTGTTGCTTTAAAATGTGCAAATGTCTTGCTTACAGGAGCACCGCTTTACTGCCCACCTGAAGTCCTGACCGAACCTCGCTTCCACGCCGTCCCAACAAATGTCTGGGCCCTAGGAGTCTTGTTGTATAAGATGGTGAACGGATGTCTTCCTTTTCGCAGTAGAATAGAAATCACACAGGCCAAAATTACATTTCATAACTCCACATTATCCGAAGGTGAGTGATTAATATTGATAACACTGATAAACACGCATGAAGCAAAGGCTCTGTACAGAAACAGTTAAAGGTGAAGTATGTAAGATTTTTTTATAACTATAGCCCAACGTATAGCGAGAGTTTGGGAAGGGGCCTTTTGAAAATATGCTTTATTTTGTAAGAAACGACATACTTCACTTTTAAAGTAAAAATAAGGAACATTTTAGATGCTATTTTCATAGATGCCAAGTCACATGGTCACGACTAACCAGCTCTCTCCTTATTAAAATTTGTACAGAATGTGCAGATCTGATTAGCCAGTGCCTAGCCCGGGATCCCACTAAACGGCCGACGTTAGAGCAGATGTTTCAGCATGAATGGATTACAAGTGATCTAGATTGGGGAAGTTCAGGAGATTCAGTCTGTCTGTGATTTCAGGTGTGAGGAAGTGTAACAGACAGAGTAGGATTATTATCATGTGTCTTCAATTCTGGATCATTTGCAGTGAGGTGTTCATTGTAATGTTCTTGTTATAGTCAAGTCAAGCTCATTTATGTAGCGCTTTATACAATACAGATTGTTTCAAAGCGGCTTTGTGGTAATAAACAGGAAAATAACAGAATCAGTGATGCAAACAGAAAATATAAAATTGTTCATGAGTTGACTTGTTCATATGATCTTTGTATTGGACAGGAAATAACATACTTGCTGTCCTTGGTGGAAGACTTGACCCGAAGCCTGAAGTCCAACCCCAACCTGACAGGGAACTCGGAGCCCGTCCACGTCTGAGCGAGAACACGAGAGACTGCGAGACTGGAACCAAATCATCAAGCATCATCACAGCCACATTTGCTTTGTTTTAAAATGAATTTTTGCTTTGTTTTTTAAAAAGTCAAGACACCTCATCTTTATTTATATATAGCGCCTCGTATATGACCGATCTGTACATATGTATATATCATTTTTGAATTAAAGAAATGTTTTTTTTTAAACAGTCTCGGCCTAGGAGGAACCTTTGAAGTGAAAAGGCAAAGACCTATTTTTGTGCTTCCCAAAATAAAACTAAATAAAAATGTAAATAAAACTCTACATGATATCAAATGTTTGGAGGTTTCACCATGGCAACAAGAACTCCTTGGTCTTTAACAATGACTGACATTAATTTAGTGATCAAATTTAGCACTCTTAAATAATGTTGTGATCATAATAACTAAACCTCAAATTGTCATAAATCAACATCTCCGTAAAATGTTACGGAGTTTCTAATAGAAATATGACCTTCTGTAACAAAACAGGGCATTGATTTTGTACAATCATGTTTATCCAACATCAGGCATTTTGGGAGACACAACAAGTGAATAGGGAAATTATATAGCAATATTCCTATGAAATATTAGACATTATTATGAAAGTGTTGCCAATTATTGCTCCCATTATTACACTTCTTTTTTCATGACATGTTGCCCCAAGAACACATTCATATGCAAATTAGATACAGTATATAGATACAATGTATCACATTTAAGGCCATTTTACCCACACATTGCATCAAGTAAAACGGTATATCAGTCAATTCCGTTATATCTTTGATTAGTTGAGAATCATTGTTACGTTCCCATCTAGTCTAAGGAACAGGTAACGGAATAAATATGGTGTGATGTGTGGAGGCAGCAAGGTGCAATTCCCAACACCAGGGCTTTAACAAAGACCAAAGGCAACTCAATATCAAAATAAACAAGTTCATTTATTGTACAGATGTGGGAGGATTAAGGCCAAAATAACAAACATAAACCCTCTAACTATTTAGGAAGAAACTAACTAATCTACAAAAGAAAAGAAAACCAAAATACAATAATACACTAACTCCCTAACTTAAACAAGAGAAAACAAGATATAAAGAAAATGGCACCCACCTCTCTACTAACCCTTCCCCAAATGATTAACAAAATAAACTTAGGTAAAGAAAAACAATAACAAACGTATATACAAAAGGAGATAACTTACAAAACATAAGGGTTTTCTGGTAGCACAAAGTACAACAAAAAGTGTCAACACAATGACACTAAAGAAGAAGAAAAAAAAAAAAAAATCAACAAGGTATAAGTCAAAAACAACTTATAAGGCTTTCTGGGTTGGGAAAAGAAGCCTCACAATGCAGCCTCCACACACACAAACACACACACACACACTGCTCTCTTTGTGCAATGGTGCTGCTTAAATCCCCACAGCTTCCTCTCCTCCTCCAATCACATCAGATCACCAGTCACTGGAGTCAGGTGGCAGCCGTTACTTCCTGCTTATGGAAGTAGAGAGAGAGGGAAAACAGGGAGAAAGGGAAAAAAAACACAAAACAAAACAAAAACATACGTCCTTGGACGTAACAATCAACTTTATAAAAGTTTGGTTAAAAAAAAAAAAATCCTGAACCCTAAAAATTGATTTGTAAATGGCATGTATATTGTTTTTGCCTATACATGTCATTTCATGTCTTTTTATTTTTTTAAACAACCGAGTTCTGGTGTCCACTACAGAGGACATACTGTAGCATAACATATGAATAAAATATATTTCAAAAAAAAAAAAAAAAATCCCCATTTGTTTATCACGCTCTGAACAATGTCATGACATGAAAAATACTAAATTCAAACAACCTTTTGTTTTTTCGGGCTCTCAGTAGGAAACATTACATTGTCCATCTGATCCAAATATGCATAGGCCTATTATTAATTTTCATTTCACAAAAACACTCAATTTAATTGCAATTCAGTTGTCTCCTGTCTTTCTCAAACAATATTTAAGTTATTAACAGTTTAACTCTACGCTGTCATGTGCCAATTCAGGACTGAAATATTACGGAGGTAGAAACCACATCAAATGTAGGGTGAATGAAGGGTGATTGGGACACAAGATCAGATGGGACAGTAACTATATAGAATTTATTTTCTTTTCAAATAAAAACTTTTTTTGCTGAGGCCTAGCTGTGAGACCGCATAATTCAAATGGGATGCCCTCATTGGTCTAACATCATGTAAGTGGGTGGGACATGCATCAAACGGGAAGTTGACCGCGAAATGCATGAACTGAGGAAAATGACATACGCTTTTGGTAGTTTTAATAATAAGGTCTTAAAATTGTCATAGCTACTACAAACGTTTGATAGAAACATGAATATGACGCACTACTGCTACAAAATCAGTAAAAACAATTGTTAATATCATGTTTCTATTTTCAGAATTAGGTTGTTTTTATTTTGTCCCATCCACCCAAACACAAAATGTGTAATTTTGGGTGATTGGGACAGTGCTTAAATGCTTTGCTAATTAAGAAAATTATTAGCCTTGCAATAGAGAACCATTGTTTATGCTCTATATGCTCTATATTCTCTATATTCTGAAAATAGAAACATTATAGTTAAACTCTTTTTTTTTTTTTTTTTTTTTACTGATTGCAGTAATAATTTTACTGTTGCAGTAATGAAAGGTTTGACTTTTGGACTTCAAACCTTCTTTTGATGGATTTCAAATAAATAAAGTTGAACAAACATAAACATGGACTCTTAATGATGATGAACAGAAAAGGAAATATTGCATATAAAATTATATCAAAGTATGAACTGTGCAATACAGTAAATATGCTTAAACTACCCTAAATCAATGGAAAGACGTGCTGTCCCAATCACCCAAACGTTACCAAACAAATGGTTTTGCTCAGTTTGCAGAAAAGTGTATGTCGCACATCCTTTCATTATAATATACCATCGTTTCCTCCTCAAATGGATAGTTAACATCTTCAGTATTACAGAAATGTATCATGTGCTGAGCTGATGTTTTTCATT